>NC_061511.1:110154113-110164303 GCF_022539505.1 Lolium rigidum
ACGGTGTATAAAACCGAGTATAAAACCTGTATAATACACCAGGGAGCATAAAATCGAGTATACCTGTACATAGTTCCGTGGCGCACCAAAAAATAATTCCGTGGCGCACCAGTTTACGTGGCGCAGCTACATCACATGCGCCACGGAACTACTTATTTCGTGGCGCACCTGGCCCGGTGCGCCACGAAACCTTATTTCTGTGGCGCACGACCAGGTGCGCCACAGAAAGCTTATTTTTGTGGCGACGTTTCTGTGGCGCACCACCCGTGCGCCACAGAATAAAATTTTCGTGCGCCACTGATGAGGCTTTTCCTACTAGTGTCAAGTGGAATGCGCAAGTATAAGGTTTGCTCTTGATAGGGTTTCTTTCTCACCGGTCTCATAGTGTAGTTGGAGACCGGTTTATAGTTTAGTTGTCGTACTATCAAGAGGGCTCTCGAGTGAGTAACTCGATCGTATCGTTCGGAGAGAGCTCAAACCTTTGCATCCTTTCATCATCTTTCTTGGTTGTTATTTGGACCTTATCCATGTGATGTTTTAGAGCTTGTGCTTATTCTCATGACAAGCTCTAGTTCATCGAAAACGGATTTCGCATAGATCACTTGTTGCGTTTTCGAGTTTGGTTCATCATCTTTCTTGGTTGTTATTTGGATCTTATCCATGTGATGATTTAGAGCTTGTGCTTATTCTCATGACAAGCTCTAGTTCATCAAGAATGGTTTTTGCACGGGCAACTTGTTGCATTTTCGAGATTGGAGGTTTTACCGGTATGTCTTTTTAGATAGGTCAAACCTTTCATCATTTGTTTCTATCCTCCCTTGTTGGACTATGATGGTTTCCTGCATGATCTTGTAGAGCTTGTTCCTAGCTTCAAAACAAGCCCAAGATCATCAAAATCGAAGTCCGGATGCTAAAGTTATGCCCGTTTTAGTTTTGGTGTTTCTGTAGTTTGCCAGGCCGGATTTTTCGGAAATATCTGGGCCGGATTATCCGGGCCGGATATTTCGGAAATATCCGGCCCCCCCGAAATCGGCTAACGACCTGAAGAAAAGCAGCTCTGGACAGGGGCCGGATTTTTGGCCGGATTTTGACCAGGTTTTGTCCCTGAGGCCGGATAATCCGCCCCCCGGATAATCCGGCCCTTACTTAGGCCGGATTATCCGGCCCTGGTTTTGCCCAACGGCTCGATTTTCTTGGGGGGTATAAATACCCCCTTCTTCCTCCTTGGGCTGTGGCTTCTCTCACTCTCTCTCTCTCTCCTCCATTGTTGAACTAGAGAAGCTTGCACTATCTCTCAATCCCTCCATGATTCTTGCCCCCATTTGAGGGAAAAGAGAGAGGAGATCTAGATCTATATTTCTATCAATCAAATCCATCTCTTTGTGAGTGGAACTCTCTAGATCTTGATCTTGGTGTTCTTTGTGAATTCCTTTGTTCTTCCTCTCTTATTCCCCCAATAGCTTTTGTAGCTTTGTTGGAATTTGAGAGAGAAGGACTTGAGCATCTTTGTGGTGTTCTTGCCATAGCATTTGGTGCATCGGTTTGAGTTCTCCATGGTGATTCGTGGTGGTGAAAGCAAGAAGGTTGTTACTCTTGGGTTCTTGGAACCCTAGACGGATTCTACGCCTTTGTGGCGATTTGTTGGGAGCCTCCAATTAAGTTGTGGATGTGTGCCCCAATCTTTGTGTAAGGCCCGGTTTCCGCCTCGAAGGAAATCCCTTAGTGGAACCGTGACCTAGGCCTTTGTGGCGAGGGTCACCGGAGATTTAGGTGAGGCGCCTTCGTGGCGTTCGGTGTGTGGTGTGAGTACCGCATCTTGGGGTGAGGCCTTTGTGGCGTTGGTGTGCATCGAGCAACCACACCTCAAGGTGAGCCTCTTGTGGCGTTCGGGAGCACTAAGCAACCGCACCTCTCCACCGGAGATTAGCACTCGCAAGAGTGTGAACTCCGGGATAAATCATCGTCTCCCGCGTGCCTCGGTTATCTCTATACCCGAGCTCTTTACTTATGCACTTTACCTTGTGATAGCCATCGTGCTTGAAGTTATATATATCTTGCTATCACATACTTGCTTGTATTGCTTAGCATAAGTTGTTGGTGCACATAGGTGAACCTTTGCTTAGAATAAGTTGTTGGTGCACATAGGTGAACCTTAGTATATAGGCTTTGGGCCTGACAAAGTAAACGCTAGTTTTATTCCGCATTTGTTAAGCCCATCTCGTAAAAGTTTTAAATCGCCTATTCACCCCCCCCCCTCTAGGCGACATCTGTGTCCTTTCAGTTATGTCAATGACGAAAACCATGTCTGTAATAATGGACATATCCTCCTATGTTAGTAAACCTGGTTATTATCTTGTGGTGATTATATGCTGTGTTTTAATGGGCTGTGCGGTTGCTCATTTGGCTTCTCTATCTGCTGGGCCAATTTCCCATGGGCTACTTGGTGTGAACAAGATGACCTGCTATGTGGGTACGTGTGATACAAAAAAATCCCATAGTTTATCAATGAGTGACCAAAAACTGTGGAAAATCCTCTATTGGAATATCAGAGGTATAAATGCAGAGGAAAAATGGCTGGCTTTGGCAAATAAAATTGATGAAAGTGGATGTGATATCATCTGTTTAGAGGAAACAAAAAGGCAAACCTTTGACTTGGATTTCATAAAAAAAATTGTCCTTGAAAATTTAACAAGTTTGAGTACTTGCCTTAGTGGGAGCCCCAGGAGGAATTATTACCATTTGGAATAGTAATCTCTTTGAGGGGGAAATTAGTTTTTCCAATGAGTTCTCTCTTTCAATAAAATTCACATGCAAAATTTCTCTGGATTCTTGGATTCTCACAAACATTTATGGTTTGTCAAGCTGAAAGGAAAGCAAGGTTTTTTGACTGGTTTGCAAATATTGATATGCCAGATGATACTGATTGGTTAGTTGTGGGGGATTTTAATTTAATCAGATCTCCCTTTGATAGAAACAAACCAGGGGGGACACAAATAGTATGCTGCTATTTAATAAAGCCATCAGTAACTTGGGTATCATTGAGCTACCACTAAAAGGAAGAAAATTCACTTGGAGCAAGATGCAAAGTAACCCTCTCTTGGAAAAATTGGACTGGTTCTTCACTTCTGCTTCATGGACTCTTTCTTATCCCAATTCAATGGTGTACTCTCTTGTGAAGCCAATTTCTAATCACATACCTTGTGTTATTGCTATTGACACGAAAATCCCAAGATCAAATATCTTCAGGTTTGAAAACTATTGGTTACAGCATAGTGATTTTATGCAAATTGTGCAAAATGCTTGGAATATACCTGTTAATCACTCCAACAGTGCTAAAAAGATCAATGCAAAGTTGAAAAATTTGAGAAGAGCCATTAAACTGTGGTCTAAAAATCTTCCATGCCTGAAGAATTTGATAAAGAATGTCAATGATGTGATTGAGTTGCTTGATAATTTTGAAGAAATGAGAAGCTTGTCAGTGGAGGAAAACTATCTAAGAGATCTGCTGAAATCACATGTGCTCACTCTTTTAAAAAATCAGAAAATTTACTGGAAGCAAAGAGGGAAGATTAAGTGGGTAAAACTGGGAGATGAAAACACAAAATTCTTCCATACAAGGGCAGCAATTAATTTCAGGCACAACAAGATTGCTGTATTGCAGAATGAAGATCTAGCTGATATCACTGATCATGATGGAAAGGCAGAAATCCTCTGGAAAGCTTTCAGAGAAAGGATGGGAACATCTGGTAATTCCTCTATGAAATTTAATTTGGAAGATCTTTGTGATCCGATCTCTAGTGACATGAGAAATGCCCTGGAAAGTCCTTTTGAGAAGAAAGAGGTGGAGGACATTGTTAAAAAACTACCAAATGACAAACCTCCAGGCCCACATGGTTTTAACAATGAATTCATCAAGAGCTGTTGGCCCATTATTGAAGATGATATTTTCTCTTTAGTTACTGATTTTTACAATGGAGAAGTGGATCTTGAAAGTATCAATACTTCTTTTATCACCCTTATTGCCAAGACTGATACTCCTTTAAATGCTGGTGATTTTAGACCAATTTCCCTCCTAAATTCAGTCCTCAAAATAATCACCAAGCTCTTGGCAAACATATTGCAAAGAATTATTCTAAAGATTGTGCACAAAAACCAATATGGATTGCTAAAGACAAGATCAATTCAGGATTGCCTAGGTTGGGCATTTGAATATTTATATCAATGTCACAAATCCAAAGAGGAGATTCTTATTCTCAAATTGGACTTTGCCAAAGCTTTTGACACAATTGATCATTCAGCCATCATTGATATTCTTAAAGCAAAAGGTTTTGGGGATAAATGGATAAAATGGATACATCTCATCCTTAGCTCTGGTTCTTCAGCTGTTTTGCTAAATGGTGTGTCTGGGAAAAAATTCTATTGCAAAAGAGGTGTAAGGCAAGGAGACCCTTTATCACCCCTACTGTTTTTCCTTGCTGTTGACCTCCTACAATCAATCCTAAACAGAGCTCTTCCACTTGGTCTTGTCTCTCTGCCAATTGCATGTCCCTCCTGCCCAGATTTCCCTGCGATACAATATGCTGATGATACTCTGGTAATATGCAAAGTTGATGCCACCCAATTGTTTTTCTTAAAACCTCTATTGCAGTCCTTTGCCACCTCTACTGGGTTGAAAGTTAACTACAGTAAGTCCAACATGATTCCAATCAATGTAAATGAGCAGAGATTACAACATTTTGCTCTCACTTTGAATTGTCAGACTGGAAATCTGCCTTTCACATATCTTGGTCTGCCACTTGGACTCACTAAATCTTCCATTGAACATTTCTTGCCAATGGTTCAGAGAGTACAAAAAATATTATGTGGAATTGCCAACTTCTTGAATTATGGAGGAAAACTTCTGATGGTTAAATCAGTTCTGGTATCTCTGCCTATTTTTGTCATGTGTTGCCTGGATATCCCAGTTACAATAAAAGAACAGGTCCAGAAATAAATGAGACATTGCTTATGGAGGAAAAAGACTGATGATGTCCAAGCTAGAGGTTCTGCTCTGGTCGCTTGGAAAAAAATTTGCAGACCAAAACAACAAGGAGGGCTAGGAGTATTAAATCTAGATCTGCAAAATAAAGCCTTGCTCCTTAAAAATGTTCATAAGCTTTTTAAAAGAGATGACATTCCCTGGGTAAACTTAATTTGGAACTCATATTATGCTTCTGGAGCTGTTCCTGGTCAGAGATTAGTGGGTTCCTTCTGGTGGAGAGCACATATGAACCTTCTGGAAAGTTACAAGGCTTTGGCTAGATGTAACATTGGAGATGGGAAGACTGTGTTTTTCTGGGGAGATTTGTGGAATGATCAATGTTTGCACCAAAAATTTCCTCATCTAATGCCTTTTGCAAAAAAAAACAAATATCTCTGTTAATGAGGCTGTCTTCACTGAATACAGAGGATCTCTTTAATCTTCCCCTGTCACAAGAAGCTTTTGAAGAATTTAATGATTTGGGGGTCATTTGTTAGAATGCTATGGAAAAGTTGATTCTAGGTGAAAAGGATAACTGGTCCTATATTTGGGGAAATTCTGAGTTCTCTTCTCAAAAAGCATATAAAGCTCTAATTGGGTTTCAACCAGCAGTACCTCTCTTTTCAAGGATTTGGAAATCTTCTTGTCAAGCAAAGCATAAATTCTTCTTCTTGCTATTGCTCAATGATAGACTTAATACAAGAAATCTGCTGGGAAGGAAGAGAATGATTTTGCCATCTTATAATTGTGCCACTTTGGAATGTAACAGGGAATAAACTCTTCAACACCTTTTCTAGACCTGCCCCTTTGCAGAGGAATGCTGGAACTATATCTGCCCCATGAGACAAATAAATCTTTCTGTAAATGAGGCTTTCCAAGATTTAAAGGACAAATTGAAACTGCCTTTTTCGATGGAAATTATCATTTTAGCTTCTTGGGCTCTCTGGATGACAAGGAACAACAAAATTTTCAAAGGACAGAGATCAAGTTTTCAAGGATGGAAAGCTATTTACATGGAAGAGCTGAAATTGCTATCTTTTAGGATGAAAAAGAAACACAAAACACACTATGATAATTGGCTAGCCTCGGAAGTGTAATTCTTTTTTTGTTTCTTCTTTCTTTTGTAAATATGTTTGTACAGTTCACTTATATATATATATAAATTGTAGTGGGAGCCTTTCCCACTGGTTTACCTCAAAAAAAAAAAAAACACCGGAGGCTCCCAACACCCTATGGGGCTAGCACAACTCCAAGCTAGCCTCCATAGGAGCACTTCCTCCAAGATCCCACCATAGGAACCCTAAATCCAAGATCCACTAAGGACTAGATGATATTGCTGAAATCTCTCTTGGTAGAACTATAGATCGGGGTCTCCTCCACCACTCCTCAAAGTTTGGGCAAGATTGATTGGGTAGGTGGGGAGATCCTCAAGGTTTGAGCTCAGCAACAATGGAGGAGAGAGAGAGAGAAGAGATAAAATCGAGCTGGGGAAGAAGGGGCCCTTTTATAGCCCCCCAATGACAACCATTATGTGCTGATTCCGCACGATCGGTACTACCGCTTGGGCAAGCGGTAGTACCGCTCTGGATTTGAGTTCTACCCACAGATCTGCAGGATAACGTAGCATAGAAAACAAAAAATTTCCTACCGCGAACACGCAATCCAAGCCAAGATGCAATCTAGAAGACGGTAGCAACGAGGGGATTATAGAGTATCACCCTTGAAGAGATTCCAAAGCCTACAAGATGAGGCTCTTGTTGCTGCGGTAGACGTTCACTTGCCGCTTGCAAAAGCGCGTAGAAGATCTTGATCACGGCGCCACGAACGGGCAGCACCTCCGTACTCGGTCACACGTTCGGTTGTTGATGAAGACGACGTCCACCTCCCCGTTCCAGTGGGCAGCGGAAGTAGTAGCTCCTCTTGAATCCGACAGCACGACGGCGTGGTGTCGGTGGCGGTGGAGAATCCCGACGGAGCTTCGCTAAGCGTGCAGGGAAGAAGGAGGAGTGGGGCGGCTAGGGTTTGGGGAGAGGGGGGGGGCGCCGGCCATCTAGGTGGTGCGGCCACCTTGTTGTGTTGGGGTGGCCGGCCCCCTCCCCTTGGCCCTCATTATATAGGTGGAACACCCAAGAGTTGGTCTACAAGTCTTCGAATAAGACCCCAAACCAAAACCTTCCATATGACATGAAACTTACCCAAGCTAGGACTCCCACTAGAGGTGGGATTCCCACTTTCCCTTGGGAGGGGGTGGCCGGCCACCTTAGGTGGAGTCCACCTGGGACTCCACCCCTAGGGTTGGCCGGCCATGGTGGTGGAGTCCCTTCGGGACTCCGCCTTCCAAAGTGACTTTCTTCCGGACTTTTCTAGAACCTTCTAGAACCTTCCATAAATGCACCGGATCATTTTCAAACACATAAAATGACATCCTATATATGAATCTTATTCTCCGGACCATTCCGGAACTCCTCTTGATGTCTGGGATCCCATCCGAGACTCCGAACAAATATTCGAACTCCATTCCATATTCAAGTTCTACCATTTCAACATCCAACTTTAAGTGTGTCACCCTACGGTTCGCGAACTATGCGGACATGGTTGAGATCTCTCTCCGACCAATAACCAATAGCGGGATCTGGAGATCCATAATGGCTCCAACATATTCAACGATGACTTAGTGATCGAATGAACCATTCACATACGATACCAATTCCCTTTGTCATGCGATATTTTACTTGTCCGAGGTTTGATCATCGGTATCACTCTATACCTTGTTCAACCTCGTCTCCTGACAAGTACTCTTTACTCGTACCGTGGTATGTGGTCTCTTATGAACTTATTCATATGCTTGCAAGACATTAGACGACATTCCACCGAGAGGGCCCAAAGTATATCTATCCATCATCGGGATGGACAAATCCCACTATTGATCCATATGCCTCAACTCATACTTTCCGGATACTTAATCCCACCTTTATAACCACCCATTTACGCAGTGGCGTTTGATGTAATCAAAGTACCTTTCCGGTATAAGTGATTTACATAATCTCATGGTCATAAGGACTAGGTAACTATGTATCGAAAGCTTATAGCAAATAACTTAATGACGTGATCTTATGCTACGCTTAATTGGGTGTGTCCATTACATCATTCATATAATGATATAACCTTGTTATTAATAACATCCAATGTTCATGATTATGAAACTAATCATCTATTAATCAACAAGCTAGTTAAGAGGCTTACTAGGGACTCATTGTTGTTTACATAACACACATGTATCAATGTTTCGGTTAATACAATTATAGCATGGTATATAAACATTTATCATAAACATAAAGATATATAATAACCACTTTTATTATTGCCTCTTGGGCATATCTCCAACAGATCTCCCACTTACACTAGAGTCAATAATCTAGATTACATTGTAAGGTACCTAACACCCATGGCATTCCGGTGTTGGTCATGCTTTGCCCTAGGGAGAGCTTTAGTCAACGGATCCGCTACATTCGGATCGAGTGTGTACTTTGCAAACCTTTACTTCTCCATCTTCGATGTACTCGCGAATCGAATGATAACGCAGCTTGATATGCTTCAGCCTCTTGTGTGACCTTGGTTCTTGTGCATTGGCGATGGCACCCATGTTGTCACGAGTAGATGACTAGTGGGTCCAATGCACTAGGAACCACACCGAGCTCTACAATGAACCTCTTCATCCATACCGCTTCGATGAAGCCTCCGAAGCCGCTATGTACTCCGATTCTGTTGAGGATTTTGCCACCGTGCACTGCTTCGAGCTTGCCCATCTTACTGCAGCACCATTCAATATAAACACGTACCCAGACTGTGACTTAGAGTCATTAGGATCAGTGTTCCAACTTGCATCGGTGTAACTTGTTACAATGAGCTCTTGGTCACCTCCATAACAAAGAAACATATCCTTAGTTCTTTTCAAGTACTTCAGGATATTCTTGACCGCTGTCCAGTGTTCCATTCCCGGATCACTTTGATATCTGCTAGTCAAACTAACGAGCATGTGCTATATCCGGTCTTGTACATAGCATGGCATACATGATAGAGCCTATCGCCGAGGCATAGGGGATCCGACTCATCCTTTCTCTTTCTTCTGCCGTAGCCGGACCTTGAGTCTTACTCAAGACCTTGCCTCGGTAACATAGGTAAGAATCCTTTCTTACTTTCGTCCATTCTAAACTTCTTTAGAATCTTGTCCAGTGTATGTACTCTGTGATAGCCCTATTAGACGTCTTGATCTATCTCTATAAATCTTGATGCCTAATATATATGATGCTTCACCAAGGTCTTTCATTGGAAAACTATTATTCAAATAACCTTTTACACTGCTTAATAGTTCTATATCATTCCCAATCAATAATATGTCATCTACATATAATATCGGGAATGCTACAGAGCTCCCACTCACTTTCTTGTAAATACAGGCCTCTCCATGACACTGTATAAACCCGAAGTCTTTGATCACCTTATCAAAGCGTCGGTTCCAACTTCTTGATGCTTGCTTCAGCCCATAAATTGAACGCTGAAGTTTGCATACTTTGTCGACATTTTTAGGATCGACAAAACCTTTGGGTTGTACCATATACAACTCTTCCTCAATGTCTCCATTAAGGAACGCCGTTTTGACATCCATCTGCCAAATCTCAAAATCGAAAAATGCAGCTATTGCTAACAAAATCCTTACAGATTTTAGCTTCGCTACAGGTGAGAAAGTCTCATCGTATTCAACACCTTGAATTTGTCGGAAACCTTTTGCGACAAGTCGAGCTTTATAGACAGTAATATTACCATCAACATCTGTTTTTCTCTTGAAGATCCATTTATTTTCGACAGCCTTGCGGCTATCAGGTAAGTCTACCAAAGTCCATACTTTGTTATCATACATGGATCCCATTTCGGATTTCATGGCTTCTTGCCATTTGTTGGAATCTGGGCTCATCATCGCTTCTTCATACGTCGCAGTGGTCTTCATCACCGTTGTCCACAATCATGACATTTAGACAAGGATCATACCAATCAGGAGTGGCACGTTCCCTTGTCGATCTGCGAGGTTCAGTAGCTATCTCATTTGAAGTTTCATGATCATTATCATTAGCTTCCTTTGTTGCCGGTGTAGGCGACACAGGAACATCTTCCG
>NC_061511.1:110164403-110408609 GCF_022539505.1 Lolium rigidum
GAATTTGACCGAGCCAGAGGTGGGCCGCGATCAAGATGGATTTGAAGAATATACATAGAAGGAATACATGAATCGGCCTTTTATACCAAGTTGGGCTAAACTGCCCGTGTATCTGTAACATATTAGATCGCATCTTAGTTTAGAAGTTAGAGTTTTACCCGTGCACGGTTTAGTGCACGCCCACATTAGAAAGTCCCCTGGACTATAAATATGTATCTAGGGTTTATGGAATAAACAACAACCAACGTTCAACACAAACAAATCTCGGCGCATCGCCAACTCCTTCGTCTCGAGGGTTTCTCCGGTAAGCACCATGCTGCCTAGATCGCATCTAGCGATCTAGGCAGCACAAGCCTGCCCACGTTGTTCATGCGTTGCTCGTGCTGAAGCCTTTTTGATGGCGAGCAACGTAGTTATCTTAGATGTGTTAGGGTTAGCATTGTTCTTCGAATTACATGCTTTCGTTATGCAACCCTTGCACATCTAGCCGCCCTTACACCTATCTCAGGTGTAGGGGCGGCACCCCGCTTGATCATAGTTTAGTAGATCTGATCCGTTACGGTTGCTCCTTGTTCATCAAGGATTAGTTTAACATCCGCAATAGTTAGGCCCTACAAAGGGTTGGAGGATCCAGCGGCGTGTAGGGTGACGTTTGCTAGCCCTAGAAAGGATGTTCCGGGGATCAACCTCGTGTTGGTTTTTAGGCCCTGTCTAGGATCGGCTTACGGTCACCGTGCGCGAGCGCGAGGCCCGGCCGTGAGTAGGATGATCCGATTATGCGGTGAAAACCCTAAATCGTCGTAGATCTCATTAGCTTTATCTTGATCAAGCAGGACCACCATATATTCGGACACCTTGTACGAATCATGGGTGGATCGGCTCTTTGAGCCGATTCACAGGATAACCCGAGAGCCGATCGAGGCTCGTATTTAATGTTTACGTGTATGCCATGCAGGAAACTAAGCGAGGCATCATCCACACCTTCCTGACCAGGTATAGGTCAGGTGGCACGCCCTTGCGATAGCATCGGACGTGTGACCAGGAGGCTTTGCGGGCCGTCGCTCTGAGGGACTGGGGCTAGCCGCAGCCCTAGTTGTTCCGGCTCTACTGTGTTGCCCGTCTCTGCCCGCCAGGGGGTTTCTGACGTCAACACATTCTGGCACGCCCGGTGGGACAATCTTCAACATCCACCTCACCGCCATCTACATCCGAGATGGCGGAAAGCACTCCGGTCAAGTACGAGGACCTGCCTGATGAGCTCAAGAAGAAGCATGACGA
This sequence comes from Lolium rigidum, assembly GCF_022539505.1. Classification (NCBI taxonomy): domain Eukaryota; kingdom Viridiplantae; phylum Streptophyta; class Magnoliopsida; order Poales; family Poaceae; genus Lolium; species Lolium rigidum. The sequence continues at coordinate 110,165,682 of NC_061511.1, forward strand.
GATGAAGGCGGTCCTCGAAGCCGAACTCATCGGCTCTTTCCACAGAACCCGCTCCCATGGCGTCAGGTGGAAGGGGTTCTCACCTGAAGGCGCACTCGATGGAGTGGACCTGTCCGCTCCGTCAGAAGAACGCACCAGGTCGCCGCGTCAGGAGATCAACTACATGGTGGCTCATTCGCCGCACCGCCACTCTGAGAGCCTCGGTGAACACTTTGGAGCGTGTCGCTCCGCGCGTGGTCCGGAAATCATGAGCCACCGGTATTCTCCGTCGGGACCAGCTCTGGGGACTTTCACGGGAGAGATGCCACTCCTGTCCCATCCTCCGCTGCCGTTCGCGTGGGCAGCACCTGAAGTGCCGAACTCATCGGCATACGTCGTCTACAAAATTGGCGGTGATCCTAGTGACTGCCAATTCCTACCTGAGGCGCCCAAGGAGATCCCGCACGGATACGCGTGCGCATACATACCAGACGGCAGCACCTGGGCACTCTCGAACCAGGCTGCGACAGCAGGGGCCTCTGGAACAGCAGGAGGAACGTCACGAGCAGATCTTGAGAAGCAAACGTGGCTGGCTAAGTACGCCACTCCGACGAACCTCCAGAGCCAAGCTCCTGCAGTTGGCTCAGAACTCGAAAAGCAAGCATGGCTGGCCAAGTATGCCACCCCTGCGAATCTTCAGGGCCCATCGCCTTCGGCCATCACTGCGGATGAGATTTGTACGATCCTAAAAGACCAGTTCGGCATGATGCCGAAAAGGAGGGCAATCGGCTATACCAAGCCGTACCCCAACGAGTACGAATTGATTCCGCTACCACCCAAATATCGGCTCCCGGACTTCACAAAGTTTAGTGGATCGGATGGTTCCAGCTCCATCGAGCATGTGAGCCGATATTTGGCACAGCTGGGCACGATCTCAGCGTCAGACGAGCTGCGTGTGAGGTTCTTCGCACAGTCCCTCACAGGATCGGCTTTCGGATGGTACACATCGCTGCCACCGAACTCCATCCGGACTTGGAAGCAATTGGAAGAGCAGTTCCACCTTCAGTATCACTCAGAAGCTTCCGAGGCTGGTATTGCCGATCTTGCACAAGTACGACAGAAGCGCGGGGAAACCGTGGCAGAATACATCCAGCCGCTTCAGACCATTAGGAACCGATGCTATTCGGTTCACGTAAGTGAAAAAGAAGCAGCCGAGTTGGCGGTGGTGGGTCTCTCATCATCGATCAAGGACGTGGCCTCCCAGCAGTACTACCCTTCATTGGCGCACATGGTGCGTAGCCGTCAGCATATGAACAGCGCCACCCAGATGTTTACCAGGACAAATTCAAGCGTGCGGTGACCCTGGTTGAGGCAGACAAGGATGAAGGTGTTGCGGGAGATCGAGAGGTAGCAGTGGCTGAATGGACTCGAGCGGCAGGCCCCGTGTCCTGCAAATGAGTGTAGCCACAAGGCCCTCCAAAAGGGTTCGACTTTGACGTGACCAAAACTGAGCAGATTTTTGATCTCTTGCTCACGGAGAAGCATATAAAGGTACCCGAAGGCCACAAGATCCCCACGGTGCAAGAGCTGAACGGAAAGCCATACTGCAAGTGGCATAACACGTTCACCCACACCACCAACGACTGCAGGGTGTGGCGGCAGCAGATCGAAATGGCGATAGAGAATGGACGGTTGATTTTCAACCAGTACGCCATGAAGGTCGACACACACCCCTAACCCGCCGTTAACATGGTGGAGTACACTTACCATGAAGAGTGCCAGCCAGATTTCTCGTGCAATATCAACATGGTGGGACCTGGGCACCACTCTGGTAAGGACGAAGATGAGGGCAGCTGCTCTCATAGCAAAGACTCAGAGGAAGCCGCTCCAAGCGATCGGCTCCGCCAAGATGGCAAGCGCTACGTCACAGAGGGAGAAATAAAGAACATAAGATATCAGCGACCTCTCTCTGATCACCTCCTCAACAAGTATGTGAGTCAGTATGACCAACGCCGACGATCCGGCGAGGATGATGAAAGAGATCGTCTGGCTAGAGAAGCCAGAAGACATCGTCGGCACGATCGCGAGGAGGAGGAGCACGAGCGCCGTGCCGAGGAGAAGTCAAGGGAGCGAGACGACGTGGACAGGCACTGGGACTGCCCCTTCTTCAGACACTGCTGGGATTCAGGAATGAGCCGATTGCCTACAATCGGCAATTGCCCAGAATGCAACCGTAAAAGAAGGAGACAGCCAACGTGTCCGTGTTCAAGCGCCTAGGGCCTCTCCCGCCACAAAGCAAACGCGCCGAGTCACCTCGGTTGGAAGATCTCGAGGATTCCGAAAACGAGGGAGAAGAAGAAGACAGTACCACCGGCCAAGGTGGTGCCCCGATGGACTCAGCCGTTCCCAAAAGCGCAGGGTTCAGCGATTGCGCGGCCCGGAGGAAGCCGAAAGGTTATACTTGCATACTCTAAGGAAGGCACGACCTGATCCGGTCGCGAAAGTTCAGCGAACCCTGGATGAAGAGGGTCGTCCACAAAGAAAAGAGTGGCGCCCCAAGCAAAGGAAAGCCGATGATGAAACATCGGCTGGCACAAACATGGTGCTCGTCCTTCCGACGAAACTCAGCGCTCCACGATTACACGATGCACCCAAGGTGGGCGACAGCAAGCGCACCAACATGATAAAGTCGGAGATTGGGCTGGTTTTATCCACCGGCCTGACCGAGTAGCCGGAGCAAAACAATGAGCAAGTGTGGCGAGGCTGATCCTTGTGATCGGCCCCAAAAAATTTATGGAGGAACATTACAAAACCTTCATCGAGCAAGCAACATGGAGGCCGGTTCCAACGAATCGGCCAAAATTATCCTCACCATCCGTCCTCGCCTTGGTTCAACGCCAAACTAATAGGCGATGGATTTACGTCGGCTGATGAGCTGGAGGAAGCGCACAATGGTCCTAACAGAGCCGACGTTCACATAGAGTGCCTTGGCTATCATAGAGCCGATTTCAGCAGTTACCTGGCAGAATCGGCTCGGGGGGCACCTACATGGACAAAACACGAGGATATGCAGTAAAAGTGTCTTCCTGATACCCAGCAGTTCAAGATATCCTCCGATGATGGGGGCCGACACATAAATCGGCCGTAAAAAATTCAAAAAAATTTAAGCAAAGCCGATGCACAGCCATCGACTCTAGTATGTTTACGCAGTACGCAGGGTTTGATGCATGTTTAGAGTACGGATCTTCATCAAGTCAAGTTCTGCTGTGGGATCTAGGCATTGAGGGCTTCTTCAGCCACCTTGAGTCGATTCTGATGCATGAACCTGACACTCTCGCCTTGAGTAAGGCTCGGGGGGCAGCAGACCTGGTAGATATTCTGTTAATAGCCGATTGAGATGTCATCGGCTGATTTTCTGATACAACCTTCTTCACAGACTGATGAGTGCTCACAAAAGGGGATCGCGGAATCTGGTGGGAGAATTTAAAGGCTCTCTTGAGGACTTCACATTGTCCATCAGATCTTGAAATCATCGGTGGGGGAGTTGAAGGCTGGATTTGAAGTGGCCGATGCGTTGCTATCGGCTCATTACGCATTGGCAGAGGGGACAAATCGGCAAGATCAGTATGAGAGGAAATCGGCTAAAATAAGCTCAAAGGAAATCGGCAAAATCAGAATGGGGAAAGTTCTTCATTGATAGATTTCTTACATAAAGAGTTGATTGCTCTCAAAAGGAAGTACTAGGGGATACACGGCCCCATCTATTGCTACTGGTCCTATACTAGATGTCCTATCTACGGGCCGTCGCTGCCCTTGTCGTCGCCGTCGTCGCCGCTGTCGGCGCTGCTCCCGGCGGGCTCGTCGTCGCTCCAATGGCCGCCAGCCGGGCCCTCATTGTCCTCGTCCTCTTCGTCAGCATCGTCGTCATCACTGTCGAAGTCGCTGAGGTTCCCCGGCCAAGGGCAGAACCGCTTGGCCGGAGGCTCATCGGAGGAGGTGTCGTCCTCCTCCTCTTCCTTCTCCTCCTCCTCGGGAGAGGTGAAGTCACGGGAGAAGCGATCGTCGTCGCTCTTCTCCTCCGTTTTCCCATCGGCAAGGAAGCGGAGGTCGCTTTCCCCGTCGGTCAGGGACTTTTCGTCCTCCGACCAGATGGAGAAGTCATGGCTAGACTCCTCCCCGGCCTCAATGGCGCGGCGGGTGTTGGCTGCGTGGACCTCCGCCGGGTTCGGCTCCGGCGTCGGCTCGCGAGACGAAGAGGACTGGGTGGAAAGATCCGATGAGGCAGAGGAGGAAGAGGACATGGCGGCGCAGGAGGGCTTGCGGAATGCTAATGCGAAGAAGATGCGGGAATAAACTGTGCGGAGCGGTTAAATAAAAGGGGATATAGTGGAAATTCAATGCCACGGCAGTTTCCGAGGAAGTGGTGCCCGGCAGAGAAATTTCGCAGACCGCGTGGAAGCGGAAGGGGCAAGGCATCATGATAACGGATACTGTAATAGTCATGCCACGACATGACCCGATGAAAGAAAGGCGTAATGATTTTGGAAATGTCATTTCCAAAACCAGGGGGGCATGTGTTATCACCAGAATTTGACCGAGCCAGAGGTGGGCCGCGATCAAGATGGATTTGAAGAATATACATAGAAGGAATACATGAATCGGCCTTTTATACCAAGTTGGGCTAAACTGCCCGTGTATCTGTAACATATTAGATCGCATCTTAGTTTAGAAGTTAGAGTTTTACCCGTGCACGGTTTAGTGCACGCCCACATTAGAAAGTCCCCCGGACTATAAATATGTATCTAGGGTTTATGGAATAAACAACAACCAACGTTCAACACAAACAAATCTCGGCGCATCGCCAACTCCTTCGTCTCGAGGGTTTCTCCGGTAGCACCATGCTGCCTAGATCGCATCTTGCGATCTAGGCAAGCACAAGCCTGCCCACGTTGTTCATGCGTTGCTCGTGCCGAAGCCTTTTTGATGGCGAGCAACGTAGTTATCTTAGATGTGTTAGGGTTAGCATTGTTCTTCGAATTACATGCTTTCGTTATGCAACCCTTGCACATCTAGCCGCCCTTACACCTATCTCGGTGTAGGGGCGGCACCCCGCTTGATCATAGTTTAGTAGATCTGATCCGTTACGGTTGCTCCTTGTTCATCAAGGATTAGTTTAACATCCGCAATAGTTAGGCCCTACAAAGGGTTGGAGGATCCAGCGGCGTGTAGGGTGACGTTTGCTAGCCCTAGAAAGGATGTTCCGGGGATCAACCTCGTGTTGGTTTTTAGGCCCCGTCTAGGATCGGCTTACGGTCACCGTGCGCGAGCGCGAGGCCCAATCGTGAGTAGGATGATCCGATTATGCGGTGAAAACCCTAAATCGTTGTAGATCTCATTAGCTTTATCTTGATCAAGAAGGACCACCATATATTCGGACACCTTGTACGAATCATGGGTGGATCGGCTCTTTGAGCCGATTCACGAGATAACCTTGAGAGCCGATCGAGGCTCGTATTTAATGTTTACGTGTATGCCATGCAGGAAACTAAGCGAGGCATCAGCCACACCTTCCTGACCAGGTATAGGTCAGGTGGCACGCCCTTGCGATAGCATCGGACGTGTGACCAGGAGGCTTTGCGGGCCGTCGCTCCGAGGGACCGGGGCCGCCCGCAGCCCTAGTTGTTCCCGGCTCTACCGTGCTGCCCGTCTCTGCCCGCCGGGGGTTTCTGACGTCAACACATTCTGGCACGCCCGGTGGGACAACCTTCGACATCCACCACATCGCCATCTGCATCCGAGATGGCGGAAGGTACTCCTGTCAAGTACGAGGATCTGCCTGATGAGCTCAAAAAGAAACATGACGAGATCAAGGCAACCCTCAAAGCCGAACTCATCGGCTCTTTCCACAGAACCCGCTCCCATGACATCAACATCAACATGGTAGAACTTGGGTACCGCCCTGGTAGGGGTAGCAATGAGGGCAGCTGCTCTCATAGCGAGAATGAAGAGGGAGCCGATCCACGCAACCGGCTCCGACACTGCCACAAGGTCCTGGTGATGATCAAGATGGAGGCCGATTCTAGCGATCGGACCGTTTTATCCACACCACCGGCTTTCCCAGTATTTGGCGTCGACCTCACAGTGACGGAAAGCCGGGGTATGGGTTCACCTCGGCCGACGAGCTAGAGGAAGTCGATATCGGCCCCGGGGACAAGCCTCGGCCAACTTTTATCAGCCAGGAAGTTAGACCCACAACTCAGGAGTCAAATGATTGCTCTATTGAAAGAATACCCGGACCGCTTTGCATGGGACTACACGAAATGCCTCGGTTTAGACAGGAGCATCATTGAACATCGGCTCCCCTTAAGAAAGGATTTCGGCCGTTCCAACAACGAGCTCGTCAGATGAAGGCCGAAATCCTGGAAGAGGTCAAGAAAGAGATCGAGAAGATGTTGGCCGCCGGGTTCATCAGGCCGTGCAGGTATGCTGAATGGATTTCCAGTATCTTTCCTGTAGAAAAGAAGGACGGCCGGTGGCGTGTGGCTATCGATTTCCGAGATCTTAACAGAGCCACTCCAAAAGATGAGTATCCAATGCCGGTGGCGGAGACATTGATCAATGCAGCTGCCGGCCACAAGGTTTTAAGCTTCATGGATGGCAACGCCGGCTATAATCAGATCTTCATGGCTCCGTAAGATATACACAAGACCGCATTCGGAGTACCAGGGGCAGTGGGCTTGTTTGAATATGTGGTCATGACCTTCGGGTTGAAGAATGCTGGTGCAACATATCAAAGAGCCATGAATTATTTATTTCACGATCTGATCGGCAAGTTAGTGGAAATCTACATCGATGACGTGGTAGTCAAGTCCGTCTCCATGGAGGGACACCTGGGAGATCTGCGACGCGTCCTAGACCGAACTCGGAAGTTCGGACTGAGAATGAACCCAAAGAAGTGCGCCTTTGGTGTGACGGCCGGTCAGTTCCTAGGATTTCTGGTTCATGAACGAGGAATTGAGATCGGCCTGAAAAGTCAGGAGGCAGTGCGTACCATGCAGCCGCCCACCACGAAGAAGGAACACCAGCGTCTTATCGGCAAGATCAACTTCGTCCGCCGATTCATCTCTAACCCGTCGAGACGGATAGAGCCGTTCATGGCGTTGGTGAAGACTAAGTCCGATGACGAGTTTCACCGGGGGCGAACAGCAGCAGGCGTTTGATGAAATTAAACGGTATCCGACGACGCCGCCCGTGCTAGTTCCGCCCGAAGAAGACAGGCCGTTCTACATCTACTTGTCGCAGGCCGACACGTCCATCGCCTCGGTGGTGGTGCAACTCTACGAGGGCGTTGAAAAGGTCGTTTTTTACCTCAACAGAAGGATGTTAGACGCGGAAACGAGGTATCCTGAGGTCGAGAAACTGTGCCTCTGCCTGTTCTTTACCTACACCAAGCTGCATCACATCCTTTTGACGGCATAAATCTTCGTCATTTGCAAGTCAGACGTTGTCAAGCACATGCTGTCGGCCCCTGTGTTGAAGGGCCGACTGGGTAAGTGGATGTTTGCGTTGTCGGAGTTTGATCTCCGGTACCAGCCTGCGAAAGCAGTCAAAGGGCAAGCGTTGGCCGATCTCATAGCTGAGCGAATCAGCACCAATATAGCAGCACTATCCATACGTGCATGGGCTATGTTCTTCGATGGATCGGCTTGCGACGATGGTTGTGGCATCGGCATTCTGCTCGTGTCGCCTCGGGGGGCAGAGTACTCTTTCTCCATCAGATTATCTACCCCTTGCACTAACAACGTGGCGTAATATGAGGCAAGTACGTAAGGGGATGGAATTGCTATTAGAAGCCGGAGCGTAAGCAAGTAGAGCTTTTTGGAGACTCCAAGTTGGTGATTAACCAACTCACGGATGAATACAAGTGCGAGAGTGAATCGCTTTTCCCATATTGGATGGAATGCCGTGAGTTGATGACACAGCTTCGGACATCAACTTTAATTGGGTCCCAAGAGCCCGTAACACCGAGGCCAACAATCTCGCACAAATGGCGTCCGGCTACATAGATATACCCGAAGGATCGGAAGTCCAGGTGCAATTCCCGGAACAGGATGATTGGAGAGCCGAGATCTTAAATTACTTAAAAGATTCGGCTCGGGGGCACCTAAACGGATAAGATACAAAGCCATGAAATACGTCCTCATAGGAGACGATATGTTCTACAGGACGTTGGAAGGGTTACTACTCAAGTGCCTGGGACCAACTGAGTCTAATCGGCTCTTACATGAAGTGCACGAAGGCGCCTCTGGAACTCATCAGTCGGCTCACAAGATGAAGTGGTTAGTCGGCGCTCAGTGGTTTTATTGGCCCACCATGCTTGAAGACCGCTTCAATTACTACAAGGGGTGCCAAGCATGCCGTATGTTTGGGAAGATTCAGATGGTACCAAGCATCAGCAATGAACCCTATCATCAAGCCTTGGCCGTTCCGAGGGTGGGGCATGGATATGATCGGCAAAATCCATCCCGCGTCGAGTAAAAAACATGAATGGATCTTGGCCATCACAGACTATTTCACTAAGTGGGTGGAAGCCGTCCCTATGAAGAAGGTGAAATCAAAAGATGTGATTCAGTTTGTGAAAGAACACGTGATCCATAGGTTTGGGATTCCCCAAACCATCACGACCGATGGAGGTTCGGTCTTTGTTTCTAAAGAATTCAGGAAATTCTGCGATGACATGGGGATTAAACTAATCCGATCATCTCCGTACTATGCTCAGGCTAGTGGGCAAGCTGAAGCGTCCAATCAGAGCTTAATCAAACTGATCAAGAGAAAGATTGACGAGAACCCTAGGGATTGGCATGAGAAGTTATCAGAAGCATTATGGGCCTACCGCATGTCGTGCCATGGAGCTATAAAGACTTCGCCGTACCAGCTTGTCTATGGACAGGAAGCCGTATTACCTTGGGAAATTACGGCTGGATCAAGACGTGTCACGTTTCGAATGATCCGACAACGGAAGAGTATGCAGCTTTGATGAGTGACACTATTGAGGACGCGACGGAACTTAGGCTTTGGTCATTGGAGAAGATTAAGGAGAACAAAGCCAGGGTAGCTCGTGCCTACAATAAGAAGGTTAGACCAAAGGAGTTTCAAGTTGGTGATCTAGTATGGGAAGCTGTGTTGCCTCTAGGAACCAGAGACAAGGCATATGGCAAGTGGTCTCCTAATTGGCACGGTCCGTACAAAGTCGTCCAGGCCTTGAAGGGTAATGCATACATGTTGGAAGAATTGGATGGACAGAAGTTCCCAGTAGCCGTCAATGGTCAACACCTCAAGAAGTATTTCCCAAGCATGTGGGATGATGGGCAGTAAGGTATGGAGGCCGATTGCAAATCGGCCGGTAAACAAAATATATATATATACGAATCCCACAGCCGATGCGCAGACATCGACTTAAGAAGACATACAGATATATAACAGTATGAAAATATAGCCGATGTACAGGCATCGACTTCAGAATAACAAAGCCGATACGATGATATCGACCCTAGAGGAATAGGCTCAAATTAACAAGTTAATGGAATCGGTTCAATGCGAGATTGATAAAGAGTTCAAGCTGATGGTTTGGACGAGGTTTAGGCCTAGTGAGACCTGTTGGACCGTATGGGTGAGCGACGGTTTGGCCCCAGATTGCAATGCGAGCCGATGTCCTGCTATCGGCTCTCCGTACGGCGACCCCATTCGACAAATCGGCAAAGTCAACAAGGAGGCGAAATTGATTAAGGAATATTTTCTTCATTAATAGAGGGATTTCTTGCAAAGCGAAGAGCCGGTTGCTCAGGGGAGAAGAGGGCAAAAGCCAGCTACTACTACTGATCCCTAATCTAGGGGCCATTATTGCCCTTGTCGTCACTACCTCCGGCGCAACTGCTGATAGACTCTTCATCAAAGCGTCTGTGGCCTTCTACGAAAGCCTCATCTTCCTCACCATCGTCATCGCTGTCGTCGTCCCACCAGGTGTGAAGGCGCTTTGCTGGTGGGTAACCTTCAAGGGAGTTATCGTCGTCCTCCTCCGCTTCTTCCTCGAGGAGGTAAAATCGTCCCGGGAGAAGCGGTCGCCCTCGCTTACTGCTTCCTCTTCCCCTTCGACGAGGAATTGAAGGTCGCCCTCTTCATCGGTTAGGGATTTGTCATTTTCCGGCCAGATGGAGGAATTATGTTCCTCTTTGTCCTACGACATCAAGGCGAGGATGTCGTGTGCCGCCAACGAGCCCCACTCCGGCGTCGACTCGCGAGAGGAGGAAGAATCAGAGGAGACCGATGAGGTAGAGGAGGAAGAAAGGAGGACGTGGCTATAGGAGATTGGGGGTTTTTTGGGCCGAGGGCCAGAACAGGGCATCATGACGAGAAATGCTGCAACGGTTCTGCTCTACCATGACATGACCCGACGAAGAGGAAAACGGGATGATTTTGGAATTATTAATTCCAAAACCAGGGGGGCATGTGTTATCACCAGAATTTGACCGAGTCAGAGGTGGGTCGCGATCAAGATGGACTTGAAGAATATATATATAGAAGAAATACGTGGATCGGCCTTACATGCAAAGTTTGGGCTAGTTTGCCCTTGTATCTGTAACATATTAGATTACGTGTCGGTTAAGAGTTAGAGTTTTACCCGTGCACGGTTAGGTGCACGCCTAAATTAGAAAGTCCCTTGGACTATAAATATGTATCTAGGGTTTATGGAATAAACAACAACCAACGTTCAACACAAACAAATCTCGGCGCATCGCCAACTCCTTCGTCTCGAGGGTTTCTCCGGTAAGCACCATGCTGCCTAGATCGCATCTTGCGATCTAGGCAGCACAAGCCTGCCCACGTTGTTCATGCGTTGCTCGTGCGGAAGCCTTTTTGATGGCGAGCAACGTAGTTATCTTAGATGTGTTGGGGTTAGCATTGTTCTTCGAATTACATGCTTTCGTTATGCAACCCTTGCACATCTAGCCGCCCTTACACCTATCTCGTGTGTAGGGGCGGCACCCCGCTTGATCATAGTTTAGTAGATCTGATCCGTTATGGTTGCTCCTTGTTCATCAAGGATTAGTTTAACATCTGCAATAGTTAGGCCCTACAAAGGGTTGGAGGATCCAGCGGCGCGTAGGGTGACGTTTGCTAGCCCTAGAAAGGATGTTCCGGGGATCAACCTCGTGTTGGTTTTTAGGCCCTGTCTAGGATCGGCTTACGGTCACCGTGCGCGAGCGCGAGGCCCAATCGTGAGTAGGATGATCCGATTATGCGGTGAAAACCCTAAATCGTCGTAGATCTCATTAGCTTTATCTTGATCAAGCAGGACCACCATATATTCGGACACCTTGTACGAATCATGGGTGGATCGGCTCTTTGAGCCGATTCACAGGATAACCCGAGAGCCGATCGAGGCTCGTATTTAATGTTTACGTGTATGCCATGCAGGAAACTAAGCGAGGCATCATCCACACCTTCCTGACCAGGTATAGGTCAGGTGGCACGCCCTTGCGATAGCATCGGACGTGTGACCAGGAGGCTTTGCGGGCCGTCGCTCCGAGGGACCGGGGCCAGCCGCAGCCCTAGTTGTTCCCGGCTCTACCGTGTTGCCCGTCTCCGCCCGCCGGGGGTTTCGACGTCAACACATTCTCGGCACGCCCGGTGGGACAACCTTCGACATCCACCACATCGCCATCTGCATCCGAGATGGCGGAAGGTACTCCGGTCAAGTACGAGGATCTGCCTGATGAGCTCAAGAAGAAACATGACGAGATCAAGGCAACCCTCGAAGCCGAACTCATCGGCTCATTCCACCAAACCCGCTCCCATGGCGTCAGGTGGAAGGGGTTCACACCTGAAGGCGCACTCGATGGAGTGGACCTGTCCGCTCCGTCAGAAGAACGCACCAGGTCGCTGCGGCAGGAAATCAACTACATGGTGGCTCATTCGCTTTACCGCCACTCTGAGAGCCTGGTGAACACTTTGGAGCGTGTCGCTCTGCGCGTGGTCAAGGAAATCATGAGCCACCGGTATTCTCCGTCGGGACCAGCTCTGGGGACTTTCAAAGGAGAGATGCCACTCCAGCCCCATCCGTTCGCATGGGCAGCGCCGGAACTGCCGAACTCATCTGTGGGGACCCCGGACTAGCTGTCCGAAATTCCCTGTTATGTATACAGTTCACGATCCCATGATCAGTGCGCCGTGAACACATAACCGAACTGATACCAAATTACACCATCCATTACAAAGCGGAATAAGAAAATTACAACATGGTCACATGACCGGTAATTACATAATAGCCTCGAAGGGCCTAACTAAACATCGAGTAGCATCATCACTTCGAAGCAAGCAAGCACCCAAGTCATCCGCCATAACCCTACGAGCAACCGATCGGGAAGACGTTCCTAGCTCGCATAGACGTCGCCAACTCCTTCTTCATCCGTCGTGTTCCTCCAAGTCTGGCCAAGTAAATAGCCAGGGACAAAGCCGTGAGTACATTTGGAATTGTACTCGCAAACCATCAAGAAAGGTGCTAACAGAGCTAACTAAAAGAGACAAGAGAAGAAGGATAGTTTCTCTTGTGGATATAGCATGTGAAAGAGAATCAGTTTCTCTTGTGGATATAGCATGCCGGCATCTCAAGTGATGCGGACACTATGGTGTTTCAAGAACATCCCTATATCTTTATTGAAGAAGATACTTCAAAAGATAGACTACGACATCTCTATATCTTTATTGAAGGAGAGTTCCTCTTCATGAAACACTAGGAAAGAGTTCCCCACTTGGTCTCAATTTTTCCCACGACCATCTCCATATGGTCAACACACGCCCATTTTCCGTACCTTTCCGGTACATATAAACACAACATTTCCTTTGCAAAGCTTTTGCCAAATCAAAACGCAAGCCCCGGTAAAGGTAGACCTTTGCAACCCGTCCATGACCGCGGACGCGGCTATTCGAATAGATTTGACTCTGCAGAGTTTGCACACTTTCCCCACAACTATCCGGATACCTATCGTGTGGGCATCATCCCCGCATAACAACATATGCCACGACGGATACCCGGACATAACCTTTCGCCCATCTCCACCGGCACGAGTCCTTCCCTCGCGGGCTTACCCCTTCCCGGCACCCCGGCAGCATACCTCCTTTTGAGCGTATCTCCGGCGCCACGACGGAAGACCCTCAGTAATCGTCCGGCTATCGGTCTAGACAGTGTATTGCCTCCTCCAGAGCGCAACCCGGCTTCAGGGGCCATATCCACCCCTATAGAAAGTTGCGAAGGTGTCTCCTGCCAGCTTCAACAAACTACGGGCTAAGCCCCGTCCCACACCAGGGTAGAGTGGTTGCGCGATAAAAGTTGGGCTGGTGTACACTTATACGCAGTGCTCCTTTTTAAAACCATTTTTCCCACAACACCTTGGTTGTTCAACAAACAGCCATACACCACTTTTCCGATCATCTTTACCAAGATCCTTTGCTTTCTTAAACCATACGCTTGGGTTAACTCACCCAAGGTTTTCATAAAACATTTACAACAAGGTAAGCCTTGAGGGGTTCCCAACCTATAGTTTCATGAGTTGAACTAGAATTGCACTATGGCCGAGATGAGAGTCATCTTGCCATAGAAGGTATAAAGGGGTAATGGGTGGATCATACTTGCTTAAGAGAAGCATGTATGATGACAACACAAAGAGGATTATACTTTCAGATTTGTGGTACTAACTATAAAATTTGGATAGTGGAGAATCACTACCCAACATACTCTCCAATGGGTACACGGCATACTCCTCTCAAGTTGAGAATATACCAAGATCATGACATTGATACCTCTAAATTACAAAAGTGGTGGGTGTGGTGTAAGTTACTATCTTGAGAGGGAAGATGCTCAAGTAGAGCATACAAGATGACCAAGTGGAATAGCACGGCCATAATACCATGCATCCCATAACACAAGGACAATAGTGGAGTATCACCACTAGGGAGTACCCCACTTGCAATCACACATAGATGACATAAAAAGAGAGATTAACACACATAGAATTAAGGTGCTTTGGACATCAACAAATGACATCCAACTAGACACCGAATCAGAGATCAAAAGATGGCTTGCCTTGGCTTATTTGTCCCTGCACGTCTTCAACTCCATCAAAATAAGAATTCCAACAACATATAAAGAATCCTTGTCCAATCCACTTCTTCTTCTTCTCCGGAATTGTTCGCATCTATCGCCGGAAAATATAAAAGGAACACAATCAATCACATTGCTCCAAACATAACAAGCATGCAACATTCAACAATCAATAGCTAACCACTTTACTAAGGGCTAACATACAAAAGACTTATAGGTACTACAAAGCAACTAAAAAAGAACCCAATTTATTTACCTAGTAAAGGTATGAGAGTATCACAACTTAGCAATTGCCTCTCTCGGTATCACCATGGCACAAGCTAAGTACCCCCTGGTAGATAACATCATAAAGAGGACAAGAGCATTAGTTTGACATCAAATACATTCACAAAACATTTTCAAACATTTTTGGAAAAGTAGAAAACAGTTTTCCTAATTTAATTTGTTCACATAACACTACATCCAAAATAGGAAGCAAACCATATTCCACATCATTTGAAAACTTAAGAAAAACAAAAGAACTAATATTAGGTTGCAGAGGTTTTGTTTTGCAAGCATAAAACAAAGGTTGCCCACCTCTACTAAAAAGAGTTGGTCAAGGGTTTTATATAAACCGAAAAGTTTTGCTTCAACAATGCATGTCACACATAAACATTACTAACAGCAACAAATATGTATGAACAGAGACTAATAACATTTTTCCTAGATAACCAGTACTAATACAAGACTAACCCAATTGGAATCACCCAAAAAGGTTAATCCTACTATTTTAGGAATTTCTTTGAATCTGACTGTCCAGAAAACAAGATCTGTAAGCCATAATTCGTAGAAAAATCCTAAAAATATGAGGCCACTTGCATTTGAAAGGTAATTAAACAGAGATGCATACACAATTGGATTTGGGTTCAAATTATTTCTGAAACTCTCACAAATGGATTTACAAATTTACTGCATGTCTGTACCATTTTCTTTCTTTCTGGAGTTACAGAACAGATATAGTTTTGAAACTTGTTTGAGGTGATTAAGAAAACATTCAGTAGTCTTACAGAATTGGAATCACTCAATTAGGTTCAAAAATGGATTTTTGATGAATTAAAAGCTAACAGCCATATCTGCAGAACACACAGAACAAGTTTAATTCACCACAAATCGTACATAAATCATAAAAATATGAGGTCAGCTGCATCTGAAAGGTATTGAATAGGTGGTTCTTACCCAGTTGGTTTTATTCAAAAATTTGTCTCCAAGCTCCTGGTTTAATTCGACAAAGTCAGATCTGACCAGATCTTGATCTGTGAACCATTTCAGTTTCAGGAGGTCAATTGAAGTGAAACCACCGCCAAAATGAAGGTTTTGAAGAGGGCTTTCACCCACAGTTGAGTTTGCTCAAAAAGATTTTGTAAAACGGGAGAAATCTAACAAACAGTGAATCTGCATGTTTTCAGAACTTTATTTACCACGGACAATCCGTAAGGAATTTGAGGGTGAGACCAACGCCAAGTTGTAGATCTTTTCAATACCTATCTGTGGAACTTTGAATCACTCGATTTGGATCTGTAGACGAGATTCGGTGGATTTTACTAGATCGTACCAGAATCTGAAACAGCAAGATACAGAAATTACTGCAAGGTTTTGGACGTACTTTGCTCAAGAACTTCAGATCTGAGGATAGCTCAACCTTCTCCATGCTTGGACCAACATGCACCTGCATCAAGATCCAATCTTGTGAGAGGAGAAAGGGGAAATAGAGCTGGATTCATCAAAGGTTGGGGGAGGAGAGAGTGAGAGGGGAGCTCTCATGGTGAGGGGAAGCTTGAGGAAGGAGGGGAGCTCCATCTTGGTGGCTTTCCATGGCCATGGCCGGCCATGCAAGCAAGGGGCAGCACCATTTCGTGGTGGAGGGCAGGGAGAGAGTTTGAGGGAGTGGGGAGTGAGAAGAAATGAAGCAAAGGGGAGGAGGTGGCCGGCTAGGGCCAATTTATAGAGGGAGAGGGGTGGCTGCCTCCTTTTTTGATTGGCTAAGGTGGGTGGCTGCCCATTTATTGATTGGGTTAGGTGGGAGGCAAGGCTTGTGGAGGAAGAAAGTGAGAAGCACAATGGCTGGCCGAAATTTCTCTCCATGGCCGGCTCCTTCATGTGCCAACAACAAGTGAACAAAGAGAGAGAGATGCACAACATCCATGTGAATAGATATGTGCAAGATGTTGAGGAGAAAATGTCAAAGAGTGACTTTGATGATCATAAAAATAGGAGTAGATACATATAGATAGAAAGGAATATGAGGGTAACATGTGCCATGAGAATAAGCTTCACCACTTTGGTGGAGACCAACTTATGATGAAGATAGTTCCCAAGGTAGAGTTAATGAATAGAAGTTTTTATTTGAATCCAATTTTGGAAGGATTGGGATTGACCATTTGCAACAATGCATGAGCATGTCAAGGTAGATGGGATGGTGATGGGGGCTTGGTCAATGATAGAGCAAGATTAAGAGAGATGGTGAGTGAAGTATTCATATACTCACAAGGATGAATATATTGACATAAATCATCAATTCATGAGGTCAAAGTGATGATGGAAAAGAATAGAGGATTGAGATGGGTATGATGAAATATAAGTTGCTCTTCAAATAAGAGGTCAATTGGGAGTGATTTGAAAGTATCAAATGATCATCCATTTGATCAAAAATTGGAGGATGGAGGGGATACAATGTGGTGGATCAGAGATGTGCATAAGATGTGCAAGAGTTGCCATTTGAAAAAGAGTTTAATTGAAAGGTATGGGACACACCTCAATTGCCTAGAGACAATAGGGAATGAACTCAAGTAGAATGGAGTTTGAAAATGTTGAGAGAGAACTAGTTGGAACATAGGAGTTCAAAATGTTCTACTTACTTTCTCAAGTGAAGTAGAGTTTTCTCAAACTTAAAATAAGAAAGAGGAAACCGGAAATGGTGTAGGTACCATAAACAAGCTTTTTGTTAAAAACAAAACAAAATAGAGAGTAATGTTTTAGAAATCAGTACTTGGTAGAAATGGGATGAAAAACAAAACCCATTTTAGTTCCTTGTTTTCTTTGAAGAATTATTTTGAAAAGATTTAATAAAACTAGAAGTAGTTTTGTGATAAAACTAGAGAAGGAAAATCAATAGGACCTTTGAGAGAGAAAACTTATTTTAGGGAGAAGTGTTCTCAAGGGTAGATGGTGGCTACATAATGTACCCATCATTCCCACTCTTGGTTTTGTGAAGATTAAACTTGGATGAAAACAAAAACAAGAGGTAAAAGTGAAGGAAGTGATCTTGAGATTAAACATTGGATAGGGTACAAGATCAAGTGAATAAATGTGCTCCAAGGATAGAATGAGACATGCAGGACGTGGAAATTGTAGAGGGAGATGCACAGATGAGATCCATGCATTGAGATCACCAAGTGGTGAATTAAGGATGATTGAGCTATCTTGTACCACAAAGAGAAAAATCAAGATGGCACACCCATGTTGTCATCAGGAGAGAGGTCTGATGTAGTAAGAAAGAGAACAACTTTTCCTAAGTCACACATGTGTTTTATTAGGTGAGTTGCTTGTTTAACTACCAGAGGTGTTGTTCTTTGAAGTAGCTCAGGACATAACTCAACAAGCAAAACAAGAAAATACATCTACCAACACACCAAAGCAATGCATCAAAACAAACAGAGCAAGGCAATACATCTATCTAGTCTTAAGAAAAAGTTTTTGTTCCCCCTGATTTTTGAAATATGGACAAATAAACAAGGTTGCAAAAAATGGGGTGTTACAGATCTTCCACCCTTAAACTAATCTCGTCCCGAGATTACTGAGTGTAGAACTAGAGGGGTTATAAAGTTTAACCAAAGTTAGACTCCATCCTTCTGTAGATGCACTATTGTAGAGAAGGTCGTTGCTTCATCTTCTAGGAGACATGATGGATTCCTGCCGATGGCGAGCTTCATGAAGAGGTTGACTACTCCCTGCAGATGTTAGACTTGTAGCTTCTTATCAATCCTAGCGGAGTCCATGACTTCGGAAAAGTTAGTGCACTCCAATGGTGCCTTAGCAGGGTTGAAAACTTTTTAGAGTTAGCCTAAAATTAGTGGAAGACGAAGTCTTCCACCCTTAAAATTGTTCACCGGGGGTCTTTGAAAACTCTAAGCTCCCGCCACGGGTCTTGTCAGGCGCTCCTTGCAGAAGTTAACGATCTCCTGTCTTGAGTTGAAAACATCTTCAGAGGGCGTTGTGTAGTCCACGGCTTCAAGAGGGGTTAGTGCATCCTACGTTTCCAATCGGTGTTTTAGAAAGGTTTAAAATGTTAGGGTTAGCTCCAACTTTTAGTGGAAGACGAAGTCTTCCACCCTTAAGATTTTTCATCGGGCTTTCGGAAAAACTCAGAGCTTCTGCCTTGTAGTCCTGTCTGGGGCTTCTGAAGAAGTTGTTGATCTTCCTTGTTTAGTTGAAGAACCTTCGGGGGCGACGTGCAGACCACAACTTCAAGAGGCACTCACGGTGTTAACTAAACCGTATGGGACGCGCGGTGAGTTAGTAAGTTGATGAAACACCTAGTTGGTATCCATATGAAGCAGCAACAGAGGTCGTCGAAGACAATCTTCAGCTTGAGTGTCGGTGTTGACCGGTTAAGAAGTGAGCGGGTAAACTACACCAAAAGTCTTGAGTCTTGGAGTATCTTCGGGAGCTTCACTTGGTATGGACCAGATGAACAAGGTGATGTAGCTTGGCTTTGACGCTATTGTTCACTCAACTGGTTAGACGGTGTGTTAGGGGGTATTTTGAAGAAGATATCCTCGAGGTTAGCGCGACTATACTCCAAGGTTAGACCAAGTTAGTATGTCTTCTCGGTAGAGGTGCAGATCACTCTTGAAGGTAGGGGCTTCGCTTTCTTGATGAAGTGGAGATGCTTCAGACGGATCTTGAAAGTAGTCGGCGTAGGTAGGGGTCTGAGTTAGTTTCCCAGATGGTTGAAAAACAACTGCTAACGGGTTTAGAGTTAGAGTCTTTCGTTAATCTACCCAACTAACTAGCAGTTAACAATACACCGGCGAGGCAAACTTTAATCCTATCATGGCATGCGACACCCATACAATCATAACCAGAGACAAAATACCACTAACAGAGGCTACGGGTATTTTTCCTAGATGCACAGTAACAAAACAAGATCAACACAATTGGAATCATTCAAAAATATTTATTTTTCAATTTTTGAGACTCAAAATACTAACCAGAAACAGTGATCAAGTTTTATTTATTAAAAATCGCACAAAAATCCTAAAAATACAAGGTCAGTGGCATTTCAAAGATAATTTCATACTGGTTCTAGTGCAATTGGAATCACATCAATCGGAGCTACCAAACTATTTTTATTAGCAAAACAGTACACTGGCAGATTTCCATTTTTAATTTTCAGTTTTTCAAATATCAAACAATTAAAAAGGGCGGGAACGTCTAAATAGCAAGACATACATGCACACAGCAAACAGATACAAACACTCAAGGCAGCACACTAAGAAACAACAAGCAATCATCACACCAACCATGATACTCTAAGTACACAAAAATTCCTAATGCGCGGGGGTAGCTCAATCAAAGCGATTGAGTTTGTCCTATCCATCCTATTGGTTTGGGGCTGGTCACATATGTCGCCGTCTTCATTTTGCTTCTATAGACTCCTTCATGGATTTTTGGGGCCGTTGGTCGCGAAGCAGGCCTGGTGTTGGGTCTCCTATGTTGAGGCGGAGGCGAAAACTGCGTAGTATTCTTGTTCGACATCCCGGGGACGTGAGGTCTTCGAAGGGGTAGTTGTTGAGGTACTCCCGAAGTCGGCAACTTCTGGTGGCTGGCCTAAAAATTACTAGTCAAGAACTGAGGACTTGATCCCAGACGACTGCAAAAAGTGCAAGCCCATGGAGGAACAAGGTCAGCTCCTTAACAGACTTTGGTGATAACCAAAGACATGATCTTATTATTCTTTTATCTGCACACTAAGTCGGCCTCCAAGCTTGAACAGCTGCTGTTGGACATACACGAGTCTTCCCGAGGGATTGATCCATCTTTGAGTTAGAGTCTCCGGTCTGAGTTGGGGACATCGTCCAATATGTAGTTTTGAAGTGGGTGAGACAATAGAGTAAGAATTTTCAAACATTTATAAAGCGGAGAGGTAAGAATTTAGAAGCTTTGAATAAATAAGAGGAGTAGAAGCTATACTTCCGACTAAAGAAACAATTTGTTTCATAAATAGTTTTTTCCTAAGTAATTGTTTTCCTAACTAACGTCCATGCTAACTAAGGTCTCCTACAGTCAGGATAGCTCTGATACCAGCTCTGTGGGGACCCCGGACTAGCTGTCCGAAATTCCCTGTTATGTATACGAGTTCACGATCCCATGATCGGTGCGTCGTGAACACATAACCGAACCGATACCAAATTACACCATCCATTACAAAGCGGAATAAGAAAATTACAACATGGTCACATGACCGGTAATTACATAATAGCCTCGAAGGGCCTAACTAAACATCAGAGTAGCATCATCACTTCAGCAGCGCAGTACCCAAGTCATCTGCCATAACCCTACAGGCAACTGACTGGGAAGACGTTCCTAGCTCGCATAGACGTCGCCAACTCCTTCTTCATCCGTCGTGTTCCTCCAAGTCTGGCCAAGTAAATAGCCAGGGACAAAGCCGTGAGTACATTTGGAATTGTACTCGCAAACCATCAAGAAAGGTGCTAACAGTAGCTAACTAAAAGAGACAAGAGAAGAAGGATAGTTTCTCTTGTGGATATAGCATGTGAAAGAGAATCAGTTTCTCTTGTGGATATAGCATGCCGGCATCTCAAGTGATGCGGACACTATGGTGTTTCAAGAATCCATAAACATCTATCTATATCTTTATTGAAGAAGAGTTAGCATATCAGATATGAGGATAGGACTACTTGACATCTCTATATCTTTATTGAAGGAAGAGTTCCTCTTACATGAAACACTAGGAAAGAGTTCCCCACTTGGTCTCAATTTTTCCCACGACCATCTCCATATGGTCGACACACGCCCATTTTCCGTACCCTTCCGGTACATACCAACACAACACTTTCCTTTGCAAAGCATTTGCCAAATCAAAACGCAAGCCCCGGTAAAGGTAGACCTTTGCAACCCGTCCATGACCGCGGACGCGGCTATTCGAATAGATTTGACTCTGCAGAGTTTGCACACTTTCCCCACAACTATCCGGATACCTATCGTGTGGGCATCATCCCCGCATAACAACATATGCCACGACGGATACCCGGACATAACCTTTCGCCCATCTCCACCGGCACGAGTCCTTCCCTCGCGGGCTTACCCCTTCCCGGCACCCCGGCAAGCATACCTCCTTTTGAGCGTATCTCCGGCGCCACGACGGAAGACCCTCGCAATCGTCCGGCTATCGGTCTAGACAGGTGTATTGCCTCCTCCGGAGCGCAACCCGGCGTCGGGGGCCATCATCCACCCTCCATAGAAAGTTGCGAAGGTGTCTCCTGCCAGCTTCAACAAACTACGGGCTAAGCCCCGTCCCACACCAGGGTAGAGTGGTTGCGCGATAAAAGTTGGGCTGGTGTACACTTATACGCAGTGCTCCTTTTTAAAACCATTTTTCCCACAACACCTTGGTTGTTCAACAAACAGCCATACACCACTTTTCCGATCATCTTTACCAAGATCCTTTGCTTTCTTAAACCATACGCTTGGGTTAACTCACCCAAGGTTTTCATAAAACATTTACAACAAGGTAAGCCTTGAGGGGTTCCCAACCTATAGTTTCATGAGTTGAACTAGAATTGCACTATGGCCGAGATGAGAGTCATCTTGCCATAGAAGGTATAAAGGGGTAATGGGTGGATCATACTTGCTTAAGAGAAGCATGTATGATGACAACACAAAGAGGATTATACTTTCAGATTTGTGGTACTAACTATAAAATTTGGATAGTGGAGAATCACTACCCAACATACTCTCCAATAGGGTACACGGCATACTCCTCTCAAGTTGAGAATATACCAAGATCATGACATTGATACCTCTAAATTACAAAAGTGGTGGGTGTGGTGTAAGTTACTATCTTGAGAGGGAAGATGCTCAAGTAGAGCATACAAGATGACCAAGTGGAATAGCACGGCCATAATACCATGCATCCCATAATCACAAGGACAATAGTGGAGTATCACCACTAGGGAGTACCCCACTTGCAATCACACATAGATGACATAAAAAGAGAGATTAACACACATAGAATTAAGGTGCTTTGGACATCAACAAATGACATCCAACTAGACACCGAATCAGAGATCAAAAGATGGCTTGCCTTGGCTTATTTGTCCCTGCACGTCTTCAACTCCATCAATATAAGAATTCCAACAACATATAAAGAATCCTTGTCCAATCCACTTCTTCTTCTTCTCCGGAATTGTTCGCATCTATCGCCGGAAAATATAAAAGGAACACAATCAATCACATTGCTCCAAACATAACAAGCATGCAACATTCAACAATCAATAGCTAACCACTTTACTAAGGGCTAACATACAAAAGACTTATAGGTACTACAAAGCAACTAAAAAAGAACCCAATTTATTTACCTAGTAAAGGTATGAGAGTATCACAACTTAGCAATTGCCTCTCTCGGTATCACCATGGCACAAGCTAAGTACCCCCTGGTAGATAACATCATAAAGAGGACAAGAGCATTAGTTTGACATCAAATACATTCACAAAACATTTTCAAACATTTTTGGAAAAGTAGAAAACAGTTTTCCTAATTTAATTTGTTCACATAACACTACATCCAAAATAGGAAGCAAACCATATTCCACATCATTTGAAAACTTAAGCAAAACAAAAGAACTAATATTAGGTTGCAGAGGTTTTGTTTTGCAAGCATAAAACAAAGGTTGCCCACCTCTACTAAAAAGAGTTGGTCAAGGGTTTTATATAAACCGAAAAGTTTTGCTTCAACAATGCATGTCACACATAAACATTACTAACAGCAACAAATATGTATGAACAGAGACTAATAACATTTTTCCTAGATAACCAGTACTAATACAAGACTAACCCAATTGGAATCACCCAAAAAGGTTAATCCTACTATTTTAGGAATTTCTTTGAATCTGACTGTCCAGAAAACAAGATCTGTAAGCCATAATTCGTAGAAAAATCCTAAAAATATGAGGCCACTTGCATTTGAAAGGTAATTAAACAGAGATGCATACACAATTGGATTTGGGTTCAAATTATTTCTGAAACTCTCACAAATGGATTTACAAATTTACTGCATGTCTGTACCATTTTCTTTCTCTCTGGAGTTACAGAACAGATATAGGTTTGAAACTTGTTTGAGGTGATTAAGAAAACATTCAGTAGTCTTACAGAATTGGAATCACTCAATTAGGTTCAAAAATGGATTTTTGATGAATTAAAAGCTAACAGCCATGTCTGCAGAACACACAGAACAAGTTTAATTCACCACAAATCGTACATAAATCATAAAAATATGAGGTCAGCTGCATCTGAAAGGTATTGAATAGGTGGTTCTTACCCAGTTGGTTTCATTCAAAAATTTGTCTCCAAGCTCCTGGTTTAATTCGACAAAGTCAGATCTGACCAGATCTTGATCTGTGAACCATTTCAGTTTCAGGGGGTCAATTGAAGTGAAACCACCGCCAAAATGAAGGTATTGAAGAGGGCTTTCACCCACAGTTGAGTTTGCTCAAAAAGGTTTTGTAAAACGTGAGAAATCTAACAAACAGTGAATCTGCATGTTTTCAGAACTTTATTTACCACGGACAATCCGTAACGAATTTGAGGGTGAGACCAACGCCAAGTTGTAGATCTTTTCAATACCTATCTGTGGAACTTTGAATCACTCGATTTGGATCTGCACACGAGATTCGGTGGATTTTACAAGATCGTACCAGAATCTGAAACAGCAAGATACAGAAATTACTGCAAGGTTTTGGACGAACTTTGCTCAAGAACTTCAGATCTGAGGATAGCTCAACCTTCTCCATGCTTGGACCAACATGCACCTGCATCAAGATCCAATCTTGTGAGAGGAGAAAGGGGAAATAGAGCTGGATTCATCAAAGGTTGGGGGAGGAGAGAGTGAGAGGGGAGCTCTCATGGTGAGGGGAAGCTTGAGGAAGGAGGGGAGCTCCATCTTGGTGGCTTTCCATGGCCATGGCCGGCCATGCAAGCAAGGGGCAGCACCATTTCGTGGTGGAGGGCAGGGAGAGAGTGTGAGGGAGTGGGGAGTGAGAAGAAATGAAGCAAAGGGGAGGAGGTGGCCGGCTAGGGCCAATTTATAGAGGGAGAGGGGTGGCTGCCTCCTTTTTTGATTGGCTAAGGTGGGTGGCTGCCCATTTATTGATTGGGTTAGGTGGGAGGCAAGGCTTGTGGAGGAAGAAAGTGAGAAGCACAATGGCTGGCCGAAATTTCTCTCCATGGCCGGCTCCTTCATGTGCCAACAACAAGTGAACAAAGAGAGAGATGCACAACATCCATGTGAATAGATATGTGCAAGATGTTGAGGAGAAAATGTCAAAGAGTGACTTTGATGATCATAAAAATAGGAGTAGATACATATAGATAGAAAGGAATATGAGGGTAACATGTGCCATGAGAATAAGCTTCACCACTTTGGTGGAGACCAACTTATGATGAAGATAGTTCCCAAGGTAGAGTTAATGAATAGAAGTTTTTATTTGAATCCAATTTTGGAAGGATTGGGATTGACCATTTGCAACAATGCATGAGCATGTCAAGGTAGATGGGATGGTGATGGTGGTTTAGTCAATGACAGAGCAAGGTTAAGAGAGATGGTGAGTGAAGTATTCATATACTCACAAGGATGAATATATTGACATAAATCATCAATTCATGAGGTCAAGGTGATGATGGAAAAGAATAGAGGATTGAGATGGGTATGATGAAATATAAGTTGCTCTTCAAATAAGAGGTCAATTGGGAGTGATTTGAAAGTATCAAATGATCATCCATTTGATCAAAAATTGGAGGATGGAGGGGATACAATGTGGTGGATCAGAGATGTGCATAAGATGTGCAAGAGTTGCCATTTGAAAAAGAGTTTAATTGAAAGGTATGGGACACACCTCAATTGTCTAGAGACAATAGGGAATGAACTCAAGTAGAATGGAGTTTGAAAATGTTGAGAGAGAACTAGTTGGAACATAGGAGTTCAAAATGTTCTACTTACTTTCTCAAGTGAAGTAGAGTTTTCTCAAATGTAAAATAATCAAGAGGAACACAAGAAATGGTATAGGTACCATAAACAAGCCTTTTGTTAAAAACAAAACAAAATAGAGAGTAATGTTTTAGAAATCAGTACTTGGTAGAAATGGGATGAAAAACAAAACCCATTTTAGTTCCTTGTTTTCTTTGAAGAATTATTTTGAAAAGATTTAATAAAACTAGAAGTAGTTTTGTGATAAAACTAGAGAAGGAAAATCAATAGGACCTTTGAGAGAGAAAACTTATTTTAGGGAGAAGTGTTCTCAAGGGTAGATGGTGGCTACATAATGTACCCATCATTCCCACTCTTGGTTTTGTGAAGATTAAACTTGGATGAAAACAAAAACAAGAGGTAAAAGTGAAGGAAGTGATCTTGAGATTAAACATTGGATAGGGTACAAGATCAAGTTGAATAAATGTGCTCCAAGGATAGAATGAGACATGCAGGACGTGGAAATTGTAGAGGGAGATGCACAGATGAGATCCATGCATTGAGATCACCAAGTGGTGAATTAAGGATGATTGAGCTATCTTGTACCACAAAGAGAAAAATCAAGATGGCACACCCATGTTGTCATCAGGAGAGAGGTTCGATGTAGTAAGAAAGAGAACAACTTTTCCTAAGTCACACATGTGTTTTATTAGGTGAGTTGCTTGTTTAACTACCAGAGGTGTTGTTCTTTGAAGTAGCTCAGGACATAACTCAACAAGCAAAACAAGAAAATACATCTACCAACACACCAAAGCAATGCATCAAAACAAACAGAGCAAGGCAATACATCTATCTAGTCTTAAGAAAAAGTTTTTGTTCCCCCTGATTTTTGAAATATGGACAAATAAACAAGGTTGCAAAAAGTGGGGTGTTACATCATCGGCATACGTTGTCTACAAGATTGGTGGTGATCCTAGTGACTACCAATTCCTACCTGAGGCACCCAAGGAGATCCCGCACGGATACGCGTGCGCATACGTACCGCAGCGCAACACCCGGGCACTCTCGAACCGAGCTGCAACAGCGAGGGCCTCCGGGACGGCGGGAGGAACATCGGGAGCCGATCTCGAGAAGCAAACGTGGCTAGCTAAGTACGCCACTCGACAAACCTCCGAGCCCAGCTCCTGCAGTTGGCTTAGAACCGGAAAAGCAAGCATGGCTGGTTAAGTATGCCACCCCGGCGAATCTTCGGGGTTCGATACCTTCAGCCATCACCGCGGATCAGATTTGTGCAATCTCGAAAGATCGGTTCGGCATGATGCCGAAAAGGAAGACGTTCGGCTACACCAAGCCGTACCCCAACGACTACGAACTGATCCCGCTACCACCCAAATATCGGCTCCCGGACTTCACGAAGTTTAGTGGATCAGATGGTTCCAGCTCCATCGAGCATGTGAGCCGATATTTGGCACAGCTAGGGCACGATCTCAGCATCGGACGAGTTGCGTGTGAGGTTCTTCGCACGAGTCCCTCACGGGATCGGCTTTCGGGTGGTACACATCGCTGCCACCGAATTCCATCCGGACTTGGAAGCGGTTGGAAGAGCAGTTCCATGAGCAGTATCACTCAGAGGCTTCCGATGTTGGTATTGCCGATCTAGCACAAGTACGACAGAAGCGCGGGGAGACAGTGTCAGAATACGTCCAGCGCTTCAGGACCATTAGGAACCGATGCTTTTCGGCTCATGTAAGTGAAAAGAAGCAGTCGAGTTGGCGGTGGTGGGTCTCTCATCATCGATTAAGGACGTGGCCTCCCAAGCGAGACTACCCTTCATTGGCGCACATGGTGCGGAAGCTGTCGGCATATGAGCAGCGCCACCCGGATGTTTACCAGGACAAATTCAAGCGTGCGGTGACCCTGGTTGAGGCGGACGAGGATGAAGGTGCTCGCGGGAGATCGGGAGGTAGCAGGTGGCTGAATGGACTCGAGCGACGAGCCCCGTGTCCTGCAAATGGGTGAAGCCACAGGGCCCTCCAAAAGGGTTCGACTTCGACGTGACCAAGACTGAGCAGATTTTTGATCTCTTACTCACGGAGAAGCATATAAAGGTACCCGAAGGCCACAAGATCCCCACGGTGCAAGAGCTGAACGGAAAGCCATACTGCAAGTGGCATAACACGTTCACCCACACCACCAATGACTGCAGGGTGTGGCGGCAGCAGATCCAAATGGCGATAGAAAACGGACGGTTGATTTTCAACCAATACGCCATGAAGGTCGACACACACCCCTTCCCCGCCGTAAACATGGTGGAGTATACTTACCATGGAGGGTGCCAGCCGGATTTCTCGTACAAGATCAACATGGTAGGACCGGGACACCACTCTGGTAAGGACGGAGATGAGGGCAGGCTGCTCTCATAGCAAAGATACGGAGGAAGCCGCTCCACGCGATCGGCTCCGCCAAGACGGCAAGCGCTACGTCACGGAGGGAGAGGTGAAAAACATAAGGTATCAACGACCTCTCTCCGATCACCTCCTCAACAAGTATGTGAGTCAGTATGACCAACGCCGGCGATTCAACGACGATGATGAAGAAGATCGTCTAGCTAGGGACGACAGGAGACGTCGTCGGCATGATCGTGATGAGGAGGAGCACGTGCGCCGTGCCAAGGAAAAGTTGGGAGAGCGAGTCGACGAGGATAGGCACTGGGACTGTCCCTTCTTCAGACACTGCTGGGATTCAGGAATGAGCCGATTGCCCACAATCGGCAAGCGCCAGAATGCAACCAGAAGAAGAAGGAGACAGCCAACGTGTCCGTGTTCAAACGCCTAGGGCCTCTCCCGCCACAAAGTAAACGCGCTGAGTCCCCTCGGTTGAAAGATCTCGAAGATTCAGAAGACGAGGGAGAAGAAGAAGACAGGTACCATCGGCCAAGGTGGTGCCCTGATGGACTCAGCCGTTCCCGAAACGCAGGGTTCGGCGATTGCGCGGCCTCGGAGGAAGCCGAGAGGTTATACTTGCATACATTGAGGAAGGCAAGGCCTGATCTGGCTGCGAAGGTTCGGCGAACCCTGGATGAAGAGGGTCGTCCACGGAAAATGGAGTGGCGCCCCAAGCAAAGGAAAGCCGATGATGAAACATCGGCTGGCACAAACATGGTGCTCGTTCTTCCGACGAAGCTTAGTGCTCCACGATTACACGATGCACTCAAGGTGGACAACAGCAAGCGCACCAACATGATAAAGTCAGAGATTGGGCTGGTTTTATCTACCGGCCTGAACGAGTAGCAAGAGCACGTCAATGAGCAAACGTGGCGAGGCTGATCCTTGTGATCGGCCCCAAAAAATTTATGAAGGGACATTACAAAACCTTCACCGAGCAAGCAACGTGGAGGCCGATTCCAGACAATCGGCCAAAATTATCCTCACCATCCATTCTGCCCGGGTTCAACATGTAATCCAACGAGCCGATACCATCAATTCTCTTGACGAGAATCGGCTCGGGGGGCACCTGAGTGGATAAAACACAAGGATATGCGGTAGAAGTGTCTCATCCTTTGGTGATGAGTATTAAAGTATGGGGGCCGATGCATGAATCGGCGTAAAAATCAAAAATTCGAAAATTTGAGCACAGCCGATGCAGCGGACATCGACTTAAGGATATAAAAGCCGATGCATGGCCATCGACTCAAGAGGTGTAATCAGCATCGTCGGAGGATCAATGGAGCAGGAAGTGGACCACGAAGAGAGGCTGTGATGGGAGAACTCCTCAATGGAGTGGTTCAATGGTTCAATGGCTCGGGTTCTCTCTTCAAGAACAATGCCAAGAACCAGCATGGATGGGCAGATCGGGCTAAGGCGGTCTGAAGAAGCTCGGGGGGCAGCTCACCCTAAAGGTTCTCTGCTCTGAAGAGCCGATTTTGCTGGGAATCGGCTGGCTCTACATGAATGTTCTCTCAGACATTGATCTGGCCTAGGCCCCTTTGTCTGAATGGCATGCCCTCGTCTCTGTTTCGCCTTGACTGAGACTCGGGGGGCAGCTGGCCTGATAGATGCTCTGTTTTTTGAAAGCCGATTGGGTAGCCATCGGCTAGTTCTGTGCCGCGATTTGCGTCAAGGGTGATGACCTGGCGGAACTCAAATTCATTGTTTGAAAGGGTGAAGGATAGTTCATGAAGATTTGATGCGCTGGCGTCGGCTTTTGAGTTTTAACCAAGATTGCAGTCACCCTGTGGTCGAAGAAAGGGAGAGCGGATTATGAGAGACCGATGCGTGGCCATCGGCTCATTGAGAATCGGTTTAAAAAGAAATCAGCAAAGTCAAATTGGGGAAACTTCTTCATTCATAAACAGGAGTTTCTTACATAGAAAGAGCCGATTGCTCAAAGAAGGAAGAACAAAAGAAGGGTCTATTGACCAATCTACTACTGCTAGGCCTACACTAGTGGATCCTAATCTATGGGCCATCATTGCCCTCGTCGGCATCCTCGGAACTCTTATCGGCACTGCTGCCGATGGGCTCCTCGTCGCTACTCCCGTAGCCCTCTACGGGAGCCTCATCCCCGTCTTCATCGTCGCTGCTGTCGTCGTCCCACCACATGCGGAGGCGTTTTGCCGGCGGGTAGCCCTCGAGGGAGTTGTCGTCGTCGTCGTCTTCCTCTTCCTCTTCTTCAGAGGTGAGGCAGCCGTCCCAGGGGAACCGGTCGTCCTCGCTTTCTGACTCCAGTTCCCCGTCGGCGAGGAACTGAAGATCTTCATCCCCGCTGGTCAAGGACTTGTCGTCCTCGGACCAAATGGAGGAGGCGTGACTCTCCTCGTCCCATTCTTCTGGGGCACGGATTTCCGGCGGCGTCTCACGGGAGGAGGAGGACCCGTAGGAAAGCTCGGAGGAGGAGGAGGAAGAGGACATGGTGGCACAGAGGGTTTTTTGGTGCTAATTCGAGGAGGACGAAGGAGACGCAAGTTGTTTAGAACGGTTAAATAAAGGGGATATGAGAGAGATTCAATGCCACAGCAGTTTCCGAGGAGATGTTGCCCAACAGGAAAGTTTTGCGGCCACGTGGAGAAGTGGAAGGGGCAAGGCATCATGATGAGGATTCTGCGGCAGTTTCTGCTCTGCCACGACATGACCCGGCGAAAGAAGAGCATAATGATTTTGGAAATGTCATTTCCAAAACCAGGGGGGCATGTGTTATCACCAGAATTTGACCGAGTCAGAGGTGGGCCGCGATCAAGATGGACTTGAAGAATATATATATAGAAGAAATACGTGACTCGGCCTTACATGCAAAGTTTGGGCTAGTTTGCCCTTGTATCTGTAACATATTAGATTACGTGTCGGTTAAGAGTTAGAGTTTTACCCGTGCACGGTTAGGTGCACGCCTAAATTAGAAAGTCCCTTGGACTATAAATATGTATCTAGGGTTTATGGAATAAACAACAACCAACGTTCAACACAAACAAATCTCGGCGCATCGCCAACTCCTTCGTCTCGAGGGTTTCTCCGGTAAGCACCATGCTGCCTAGATCGCATCTTGCGATCTAGGCAGCACAAGCCTGCCCACGTTGTTCATGCGTTGCTCGTGCTGAAGCCTTTTTGATGGCGAGCAACGTAGTTATCTTAGATGTGTTAGGGTTAGCATTGTTCTTCGAATTACATGCTTTCGTTATGCAACCCTTGCACATCTAGCCGCCCTTACACCTATCTCGGGTGTAGGGGCGGCACCCGCTTGATCATAGTTTAGTAGATCTGATCCGTTACGGTTGCTCCTTGTCCATCAAGGATTAGTTTAACATCCGCAATAGTTAGGCCCTACAAAGGGTTGGAGGATCCAGCGGCGTGTAGGGTGACGTTTGCTAGCCCTAGAAAGGATGTTCCGGGGATCAACCTCGTGTTGGTTTTTAGGCCCTGTCTAGGATCGGCTTACGGTCACCGTGCGCGAGCGCGAGGCCCAATCGTGAGTAGGATGATCCGATTATGCGGTGAAAACCCTAAATCATCGTAGATCTCATTAGCTTTATCTTGATCAAGCAGGACCACCATATATTCGGACACCTTGTACGAATCATGGGTGGATCGGCTCTTTGAGCCGATTCACGAGATAACCCGAGAGCCGATCGAGGCTCGTATTTAATGTTTACGTGTATGCCATGCAGGAAACTAAGCGAGGCATCATCCACACCTTCCCGACCGGGTATAGGTCGGGTGGCACGCCCTTGCGATAGCATCGGACGTGTGACCAGGAGGCTTTGCGGGCCGTCGCTCTGAGGGACTGGGGCCAGCCGCAGCCCTAGTTGTTCCCGGCTCTACTGTGTTGCCCGTCTCTGCCCGCCAGGGGGTTTCTGACTCTGACAATAACTTATTAATTCGGTTTGTTTTGAAATTTAGCTAGGTCGAGCAATCTCATGATGCTCTCGCCCTGCTTGTTTTAATTTGTTCTAGTAGGAGGGTGCGGTGCATGTGTTTGGCCATTATTATATAAAATGTACTTGGCTCGATCCACACATTCAGGTCACACACCCATGTATTTTTTAAATTATTTGTTTGATCTATACTTCATCTAGACACTGTGTCAAATTTGCATTTTATCGGATTTAGCCCAAGAAATTGTATATATATGGATGCACATTGAGATAATTCATGAAACCTTGGAAATGGTCATCCTGTCATGCATGTTTCCCCGCGAATGAAAACTTGATTGGTGGCAGACAAGCAAAAACACATTTATGGGCGACAACCCAAAATGCACATATTTTGCAAAGTATTCATGCGTGCATGATGAAAAGTTTCAAATATATACATAAAATTGGGCCATGATTCAAAAGTTTGGCATGGTTCTTGTGTAGTGGTACCAAGCTCACATGCATGTGTGGGAGGAAATTTAGCTGGACGAAGTCCAACATGGTGCCAATCTACTTGAGGGTTCTTCTCTAAAACACTGGTATGGCATGTTTGGTATTTTCCCTAGATATATGTACAAAATGATGAATAATTCATGTTTTGAGATTGCCTTTTTTGAATCACGTGTGCCTTGATTTCAAATCTAGGTCAAATCACTGGGGGAGGGGGATGAATGTGTTTCTTTTTGATGCATCGCTCGTATTTCCGAGTTTTTTTTGGGTCCCACAAATTCAGGGTAGCATCACCCCCCCTCCCTTCCTGTAGTAAAAGTTTTACGCGAGTAGTAGAATGGCATGACCAACTAGTTTCAAGTAAAAGTTTGAATATAACCAAAATATACCAATTGATTGATGAGTTAACTTGGCTTCATGGAAAAAATAATGTCTTGTAAATGAGATAACTTGGCTTTCCTACCCTTGGATCCATAGGAAACTATGGAGTACTAATACATTATAATAATCACCCGAGTACACCAACTGGTCTGTCACTTACGTGTGCTTCCCATGCGTGAGGTCCCACACTTCAATGAGCACAAGTCATGTGTCCACCAGTCTAGAGGCTCCAGTTAAAAGAAGAGCCCTCTATAAAGAAACATCAATCTCCATAAACATGAATCTCCCTTCTCAGTTCTCAGCTTCTCACTGCTCCCCCTTGCTCGCGCTGCCGCCGCCACAACCTCCCGCACCCCTTTCCGATCCCTCATCAGACCTTAGACTATGGAGTTGCCTGTGCCGAAGAAGCAGCCTCTAAAGCCGACGATCCAGTGCATCAACCACTGGTGCGGGAGGGAGTTCCCTTACAACGAGGAAGACAAGCACATGATGGCTTGCCCGCACGACTCTTGCTTGTGCACGCACCCCGGCTGCGAATTCACCGATTTGCAGGTACCATTCATCCTACACCTCACAGAAGCCCACTTGACCGTTGTGGATAGGTTCCCGTACGACAAGGACTTCGAATTGGTTCATCTGAAGGTGCCGGCACCGGGCTCGCCAAAACGATAGTTCATCGGCTATGGGACGGATGGTGCAGTGCTCGCCTTGCACATCCACCCTTGCGGCATGGACACCGCGGTATCCTTCGTGTGCGTCAGGTCGGCAGTGTGCAACTTGCCCCGGTATAGGGTGACGATGTGGGCAAACGGCCCGCCGATTCCGGGGCCGCGTAAGCTTACCGGGGAACACTTGTTTGACGTGGTGAAGGCGGTATTAGAGCCGACGAGCAGCCCGACTCCGGGCACAGTTTCTTTGGGAGGTGTCACTTCGTTCCTCTCGGTGCTGTCGCGGTACCTGTGCGGCAATGAATCATCAAAGCAGCTGACTATCTATTTGTGCATCGATAAGGAGTGAGTGAACACAACACTACCCTCAATCTTATTGGGACGATGCTAATGAGGATTTAAGTAATGCTGAATTAATTTGTTTTTCTTGTAACAGGGCGATTAGCAAAGAGAAGAGGATCTCCGTGCACAGCTAGCGACCTATATCTCGGCGTCCACCAAGTGTCCCTGAGTAGGAGATCTTGTTCTGCCTCTTCTTTTGATGTTTATATTGCTTCATCACCGTAAAAGGAAGGGTGTGTCTGGGGCTTCCGGCTTCAAAGTACTCAGTACAAGGACTAAAAGAGACGCTTTGTTGATGGTTCTTGTCAGGACGGCCGTAGTGTTGGAGGTGGTCATCTACTTCGGTGGGGAAGGACCTGATTGATGTTCCAATGTTTACTACTTAGACCTTTATCTAAAAATGTTGAGGGATTGGATGTACTTTATGTTTACCATGAATTAGTCTATGTAATATGTAACCCAATTCACCGATTAATGCAACTCTAGATCCTTCACTGTCATACGACTACTAAAACAAAATAAATAAATAGGCATTTTAAGTTTAATGCACATTTAATCAAGCCACATAATGTTGGCGTACTTGTAAGCAATCAGGTTTACTATTTTTGGCATGTGTGGTACAATTTCATGGGGCAATACCCAATCTAGCTTGTTCAATTACATTACATGAAGTAATTAAAATATGGATGCCTACAATCATTCACTTCCGTACATTGCGATGGCTTATAGCGGTTTCTATGACCAATCTACATCACAAATCTATTTCAAATTTGACCTATTTTTATGAACAAAATTGGAAACTTGTTGCCTGCCAAAACTCACCGGCGAGCAGTGGTTAAGCAACACGAAGAGCCGGGAGGCTCCCAAGGCCGCTTAGTGGACCCTGCCACCTCGCGTCGTCCCGCAAGTTTCCTGCACACGTCCTGGCGGTTGCAAGGGCGTGCCACCTGACCTAGACCCGATCAGGAAGGTGTTAGATTCCTTCGATATGTTCCTGCATGGTAGACACGTAAACATTAAATACGAGCCCTATCGGCTCTCAGGTTGCCCTGTGGATCGGCTCAAAGAGCCGATCGCCCCATGGTTCACGTTGGATTTGCAATGACATGGGGATCCTGCTTGATCAAAACAAAGCTAAACCAATCTACAACAGTTTAGGGTTTTCATCGCATAACCGGAACATCCTACGCGTAGTTGGGCCTAGCAGATACGAAAGATAATGAAAACTATCCCTAGAAGAGGCCTAAAAACCAACATTACGTCAATTCCCGGAACATCCCTTATAGGAACGGTAAACAACACCTAACGCACTACCGGATCATCCAACCCCAGCGTAAGGCCTAATCATGCAGATATTAAACTAATCCTTGAAGAACAAGGAGCAACTATAACAGATCGGATCTACTAAGCAACGAACAAGCAAGATGCTGCCCTTACACCCAGATAGGTGTAAGGGCAGCTAGGTATCGAGGGACGGCATTTCTAAGCAAATATGCATAGGAAAAGCATCAATGCAAGCCCCAAAACACCTAAGATAAGTAGTGCTACTCGCCATCAACAACGCTTCAGCACGAGTAACACAAGGTAGACGAATAAACGTGTACTACCTAGCATGATGCTTACCCGGAAGGAAACCCTCGAAAGAAGGGGTGGCGATGCGCCTAGTTTGTGTTTGTTGTGAACGTGATTGTTGTTTATTTCATAAACCCTAGATACATATTTATAGTCCGGGGGACTTTCTAATTCAGGCGTGCACCTAACCGTGCACGGGTTAAACTCTAACTTCTTAACTAAGATGCGATCTACTATAATACAGATACACGGGCAATCTAGCCCAAACTCTTCGTGTAAGGCCGCTTCAAAGATGCTTCACGTGTAATCTTCTAAGCCCATCTCACTTACGGCCTATCTCCTGATTTGGCCAAAATCTGGTGATAACAAAACTCTACTTGGCATTTTCGTTTATTATGACCAGATTCACATATCTAGTGATTCATTTTCTTTTCAAATCACCATACCATTTCCTCGTGAACTCTTCATCTTTTTTTAGTTTTAATGAATTT
The DNA here is from genome assembly GCF_022539505.1 of Lolium rigidum. Lineage (NCBI taxonomy): Eukaryota > Viridiplantae > Streptophyta > Magnoliopsida > Poales > Poaceae > Lolium > Lolium rigidum. The sequence goes on from NC_061511.1 coordinate 110,201,368, forward strand.
CCTTTGGTTGCATTCAATTTGCTTCAGATTCACCGGCTTCGCCATTCGTACAAATTGTTCATCTTTTCTTTGTAGTTTTGTCATGCATGGAGCATAACACCCTACCATATTTTCTACCAAAACTCATGCCGAACTTTAAAGAACATGCAATTTTAAATTGACCAAAATTGGTTAAAACTCAACATAAGTCCACATATATTACTAACTCGAGAAATCATCAACATATATATCACCTAAATGGTCATCTTATGAAGTATGCCATGTTTCGAAATTGTTACCTTGAAAATTTGGACCTTCTCTCGGGTAGCCACTTCACAATAAAGCTCACATAAAGCTCTTATTTTACACTAATAAAGTAGAATGTATTTTTGTGTGAAATGAAGTTGAATAAAATATATGTGAACGGTAAGATGCACATTGCTGCCAAAATTTGGGATAATTATTAGTAAGTTCATACTAATATACAATGCAATCAACATGACCACACATGTGTAAGCAAGAAAATAAATCTTTTTAAAATTACCTTAAGGTTGTAAGTTTGTTATTTGTATAGCAATTTTATCTCATACGATGACTCAAGCTAGCACATTTTTTTGTGTGAATTTGCTTCAATATTCTAGGAACCACCACATTCGTAAAATGGTAATGACAATTTTACGTAACGTAGTGCACAAAACACACACACACACATACACACACACACACACACACACACACACACACACATATATATATATATATATATATATATATATGCACACTTATTTAAATATTTAAACTATATTTTCTTCATTCAAATTTTCCGACCTGGCAATTTGATCATGTAGTTGAATTTGGAGTAAAACCGCTCATACGTCAAACATGAATCCAAATACGGTACCATTCGAGAAAATCTACACATCACATTTTGGCCAATATATATGGTATAATGCTTGTGAAAATGTAGACTATGAAACAGTCAACGTCACCTTTTTAGGTCATGGATGTCTTGGGCATCGACCAAAGTCTGGTAGGATGGTGAGGCCTGAGTTACGAACATCCTTCTTCTCCTCTCACCCCATTTGAGAGAGAGAGTGTGTGTGTGTGTGGGTGGGGGAGGTGGGGGTAGGAAGCCATGTTAATAAATTAACTCATACATGAAAGCAAGAAATCAAACTTGATTTATATAAATCACCCTTAGGATTGTAGTTTGTTATTTTTATAGCATCTATATCTCATATGATGACACAAGCTAGTCCACATTTTTAATTTCATTGAAGTTCTTTTTGTTGCAGTCAAATTACTTCAACTTTTAGGACCCACCATCCGTACAAGGGTAATGGAAATTTCTATGATCTTAGTGCAAGGCTTCACACAGAGACACTCAAAGTATTTCAATATTTTAAAATTCATTTTCTTCCCTCAAAATTGCCGACCGTCCATTCGTAACATGTAGTTCAATTTTGAGTAACATCACACATATGTCAACATAAATCTATTTTTTTGATAATTTGAGAAAATCTTCATATCCCATTTTTGGCCATCATATAAGGTGTACTGCGTGTGAAAACATAGACAGTGAAACATTCAGCGTCACCTTTTTTAGCCAAACTGGTGGGACGGTGAGGCCCGAATTAATAAAGCCATGACCATCTTTCTTCTCCACTCACCCCTCCCCTCCACTCACCCCTCCCCTCCCCTCCCCATCAATATCCTCTTCAAAGCAGATTAAAGAGGATGGAGTGCCCCCACGACGGGTGCGGGAGCGTGGTCGCCTACAACGGGCTCCACGACCACGAGCTCGCGTGCCCGCACGGCCCGTGCGACTGCACAGAGGCCGGCTGCGACTTCGCCGCCTCGCCAGCAGCGCTCATCGCCCACCTCAGAGAAATCCATTCGATTTGTGTGGACATGATCCCGTACGGCACCGCGATGGCGTTCATCATCCCGGTGCTGGCACCGCTAGAGCCAAGACGTCCGGTCATCTTCTACGGGAACGATGGTACCGTGTTCGTCTCGCACACATATATGCAAGTCCATCTGGAGAATGGATGCGTGATGGCCACCCTATCCGTTGAGTGCGTTAGGTCGGCGGCGTGTGTGTGGCCGGATTACAAGGTGAGTGTGTGGTCGCACGGCAAGCCATCACCTAAGCGCTCTGATATCGGTTCAATGGGCTCCAAGCATACGGCCTATTTTCTGGCGAACAGCACGACGACGCCGGGCGCCGCCAAAACGTTGGAACTACAGTGGTCGTCGAAATGGTTTCAACCGTGCACGGAGCCGACTATCTGGGATCGCACCGACAGAAGATACATGCGCCTATCTTAATCTTCGTGTTTATCTAATTGAAATTCGGTTTATGCAGTACTGGATTAATTAATTTTTGTTGTCAAAAGGGTCTCTTCGGACGGAAGTTCCTATTCGGACTAGAGCGGCGGGTTTAGGTTGCCAACTATGGGCTTTTTTCATTCAGAGGATTCACCTGGGCGGCCCTAATGACGATATATGATCTTATTTGGCGGAGAGGGACTTGCTTGCGTTTCCTATCTTCAGTTAGGGCCCTTTATGTAAACACTAAGCGCTTGATTGTATTATGTGTTTATGTTCACATACTCTATGGTGTAAAATATGGAATCCCATGTCCGATTAAATGCACCTCTGGACCCTGCCAGGCATTTCTCTTGTTATCTTTTCTTTTTACACATACTGTAACCAGTGTTCAACGCGCAGTCCATCGGCTTGGGTGCTAGATGCTTCCTCGGGAAGGTACCCTATCTTGCCCATTTGAGAACACACGTCCCTAGAATTGCTCAGAAGCCCCGCGAGGGCACGATGGTCTTTTCTGGGTGTATGTAAGATTTAGCCTTGACCAGCCCTCCACCCTTCTTCTCTTTCTGTTCTCCTGGTAGCTAGTAACTAGCCTTCACTAGCCCTCCACCCAACTAGTAAAGTACCTCGCAAGCCATGGCTCCAGTGAGCCGGGCGGCCCGGCGGCAGGATATCCTAGGGAAGACGATGAGGACTAAGACTGCCGAGAAAAACTTGACATCTAGCCAGCTAGCGGGTCATTGTATGGCCACTTATGATCGCCTGAGCCTTCTCGTAGAGCAGTCTATCCTCTATTCGATGGCGAGCGAGCCAGTGGGCGAGGGTTCGTCCGGGTAGGTTTCTAGCGGCGTGTCCCTCCAGTTCATTCTTATTTTCTAACTGTTTTTTCCATTTATTTACATCTCACAGGGCCGGCGGTTCAAACGTCTCCCCGGTAACCACCACGACGGTGGCGCCCCAAGTCCGGTCGTTGGAAGCTGAGTTCGGCCCCGTTTCACGGCCAAGCCAGGTAGGCTGTATGCCTCTATCCACTTTTTTTTTATACTCCCTCCAATCCATTTTAATAGACTCAGATTTAGTACTCCCTCCGATCCATTTTATTTGACTCAAATTTAGTACAACTTTGTACTAAATCCGAGTCAACTAAAATGGATCATAGGGAGAATACAACTTTACTAAATCCGTGTTAACTACTACTACTAAAAGGGATCGGATGGAGTAGTTTATGTAATCATGGCTTTCTGTTTAATTATGTGTTGATTAACACTGTGCTATTTGTGGAGCGTCCCAGTGATGTCCATTCATGTATCAAGATCTGTGCTAGAAATTAGTAGTACTCCTATTTTTTTGCGTCTAATTACTCATATATGAATTGGTTGGATTCTTTTTTTCCATACAATGATCGTGCCAGCAAATGGAGGTGAACATGGCCCACATAGGCAGCCAGCTGGGGAATGAACTCTCCCTCACCCCGGAGTTTGAGCCTGTTCACGTAGATTTGGCGTTCGAGAACAAGATCTGCCTTTATCTTCAGCAAGGCATCAATACTTTTACTGCCGAGCTTGACAGGCTTAATGAGCAGAACCGCTTTTGTGTGGAACTGCATAACCAGAGCGTCACATTGATGAATGATGATGATGAAAACACCACCATCAAGGGCGAGGGTTCGTCCGGGTAAGTTTCTAGCGGGGTGTCCTTCAGTTGATTCTTATTTTCTAACCGTTTTTACATTTATTTACATCTCACAGGGCCGGCGGTTCAAATGTCTCCCGGTAACCACAACGACGGTGGCGCCCCAAGTCCGGCCGTCCGAATCTAAGTTCGGCCCCGTTTCCCGGCCAAGCCAGGTAGGCTGTATGCCTATGTCCACTTGTTTTTTTATAGTTTATGTAATCACTGCTTTCCGATTAATTATGTGTTGATGAACCCTATGGTATTTGTGGAGCGTCTGAGTGTTGTCCATTCCTTTATCAATATCCATAGAAATTAGTACTCCTATTGTTTGCGGGTAATTAATACTCATATATAATGGGTTGATTTCTTTTTCATACAATGATTGTTGTAGCAAAAGGAGGAGAACAAGGCCCACATAGGCAGCCAGCTGGAGAATGAACACTCCCTCACCCTGGAGTGTGATCGTCTTCACAGAGATTTGACGTTGGAGAAGGAGATCTCCCTTCATCTTGCATGTGGCATCAATAACCTTACTTTCGAGCGGGACATGCTTAAGGAGCAGAACGCCTACTGGGTGGAACTGAACAACAAGAGCGTCACATGGATGGATACTGGAAGCAACCTCATCAAGTATCTCATGGAAGAGAAGTTGAAATTAAAGCTCAAGAGGCAGATCCCGAGGGTGCTAATGCACGGACAAACCGCCGTCCTTAAAGCGATTATCAAGGAGAAGGAGGATCTCCGTGCACAACTAGCGACCTATATCTCGGCGTCCACCAAGAGTGTCCCTGCGTAGGAGATCTTGTTCTGCCACTTCTTTTGATGTTTATATTGATTTCTTCATCACCGTAATATCGCCATGTGCTCGTAAAACTGCTAGTTAACTTTCTTTTGGTATGTCGCACATTTGATCTGAACTTTGTGTTTTGCAATGCACAATTGATCAACTACTAATAAGTGTATATTAAAATGGCGGGATACTCTTTTTAGCGGCGAAAATTTTCCATTTGTTCCTATTGTAGCGAAGCTAAGCCCTTCAGAATCTTCCGTAATGTCAAGAAAACTTTCCAAAAACATAAGCATTTTGGAGGGCAACCTTGATGATATAGGCTATGAGGATGATCCTGGGTTGTGGTTCTTAGCGTGATCTGTAGATGGCAATATGCTTCTTGTTCATACCTGAGGCTTTACTGAGGCTGCAAGATGTTCTCTAAGGACACTGTCAGTTATGTTCAGATAAGCTAGGGAAGAGATTACTGGTCTTGGAGCATATTGTCTTTTCGTCGGATTAAATCATGCATATTTTGATTTATATTTTGGTGGAGTTTCATTCGATTTGAATCATAGGTTTGTGAGCAAATATATATTTAGTTTAAACTAGTGCTCGAATACGTAAGAAGCTATTTAATCACAAGCTAGTCGTCCGAGTGGGATGAAATATTCATAGATTTTAAAACAAGGCATCTACATATTACTGGATTTTTTTCAAAATTTTCTATATAGTTTTTCTTTTTTAGCTTCGAAATAAGAGATAGTTTGGAACGTTGGATCTCAAATGGATGGTAGATGGTGGCACCTAGTCACAATGAGACTTGGAAGCATCAAGTCACTGAAGCTCCGTCTGGTTTCCAAACCAAGCTAGGAAAGGCATTGAAAATCAAGTTCTGCTCTAAAACATCTCTCATTTCATTTTGGTGCTCGCGCGGTTGCATGCTGCCCACATGTTAAGGTACGTGTCTCTGGCATAGAGTACTACGATTATCGGCGAAAAATATATCGTAATGGAAACTGTAAAAAAAAACCCTCTCTGCTCAAGCTAATGTGACGAGACATCACTGCATCAAACGTCGTCGCAAATTTATAGATGGGTGGCGTGCTAGTCTACCAACAGTCAAATCGGCGACCAGTCGCAGCAGCAGCAGCCTAGAGTACTACCTAGGTTTTGCCCCTTGCATGTCTATCATCTTTTTCTTCACACTCCCAGAATCACGCGCACGCACAGGATCTCGATCCCCAGTACGCCGCATCACTAGTACTATACCTTTCTCTCCTCACCCCAGCCGGCCGCGCGCCGCATCGTTCCTTCCATAGCACTCGCCCTCTCCTCCGAAAACCCCAAGCGCAGTTGCATCCGCCATCCACCTAAATCCATCTTCACGTGATGGAATATTCTAGGCTTTGCCGGGGCGGCGGGAACGGCCACTTGGAGGCTTTCACCGGCGACAACATCGACCTCATCGCTGCGCTCTGGACGTTACCTACACCATCCGACTTGCCGCATGTTCCAGGGAGCTCTACGACCAGATCAGCAAGGATGAAGGTAAGATGCACCATTGGGATGAACCCTGCCTGCTGATGCCTCCGTCTGCTTATTGGTTCGATGAACACTGGGACGTGGCGAGAGCATCTCGTCTGCATGATACCGTGTATGACCTGATGCCCCTCGACCATCCTCGTAGTTATGTCGCCCTGCCATTCATGCACGACAGAAAATGTCTTGGCGCGAACGGCGACTGGATCGCCACCGCCGATCATCATCGGTGCCAGTTCTGCCTCGTGAACGTCTACGCCGAGCGACATATCCCCCTTCCATCCCTACCTGATCCGAAGATTGGTCATTATAGTGCTTCATATCAACCTGCTAATGATGTATATATGTTTTCTGGGGTCGAGCAATTAATTTGTTGAAGATTGTAATCTGCCAAGTGCCCACAAAAGGTGGGAGGTACGCAGATTACAAGCTCATCACCTTGTTCAACAAAAGGATTTTCTACCTTGAAGGGGGTGGCGACTGGAGAATGCTGGAGAACCCTACACCTGAACAACATTTTCCGACGTTCTGTGATGCTATTGAACTCGGTGGCCAAGTTTTTGCGGTGGACGAAATTACCGGCTACACGTATTGCTGGGACACCGCAAATGGTATTTTTTTAGTCCTTATGTTGCATTGCATGATACACTGCCTTAACCAATGAAGTTATTCATGAACTACCTTGTTTATATTTTACCTTTCATAAATGACTTAATGATCACACCCCCTTTTGCTAAATATGAATGAACCGTTGCTTGCAATGAATTAGTACTAATTAGTCACCAACAAACATATTATGCTCATTATGTGATTGCATTCCTGAATTAGTAATTCTACGCCACTGCAGAATATGGATGTAATTAACCAGTATCTCAAAAGATAAGGTAGCACTATGAAGGCACCCTTTTTGATAACCTTTTACACCCATTGTTTCATATATAACTAATTGATTTTTGCTCCAAAAGGAGGACGAGAGACCCCCCGCCATCTGCATCAGAGAGATGCATAAGGATTTTCATAAGTATATGACTTAACGATCACATCCTTTATCTGAATATGAATGAACCGTTGCTTGCAATGAATTAGTACTAATCAGTCATCAGAAAACATAGTATACTCCGTATGTGAATGCATTCCTGAATTAGTAACTCTATGCCACTGCAGAATATGGATGTAATTAACAAGTATCTCAAATGTTAACGTAGCACAATGAAGGCACCCTTCTTGATTAACTTTTACACCCATTGTTTCATATAACTAGTTGATTTTTGCTCGAAATAGAGGGCGAGCTACCCCGGTCTCTGCATCAAAGAGATGCATATGGCCGTTATTTAGTACTCCATCTCATGAAACATGTTGGAACTTTTTCTTACTTTTGATTTGCTCCCTCCGTCCCACCAAAAGTGTCTTGAATCTGCCTTCTCCTTTTTCTCTTAGAAAAGTAACTCAATCAAAATCCAGTTATTTACTAAACAAGAATGAAATACTTGTTATGCCTAATTTACTTAGTTTAACCTGTACCTTTTGTAATTCTGTTCTTTATCCAGCTAGATTTTTCTTTGCGAAATCGCCCGAAGCTTGTGCATATTTCAACCCCATCGTGGATGTTATGCATGTCATACCTCTATTCTTTTTTTTCTATTAGCCTTTGTTTGGCAAGCTGCTTTAAGTTTCCCATGAAATGTTTAGTACTCTATCTACCAAATTGAATGTTGTATTCATTCCAAAAAATCAACAAAAAATCAACAAAAAACCATACCTCTATTCTTTTATATTTTTATATTACTAGTATGTATGCACGTCAAACCATTAAAGATTCTGTTTGATAATCAAAAGAATATTTATAGCATGCCTTTCGCAAGTTTTGAAAGAATATAAAAAATCTAAAAAAAATAGATGTAGAGAATGTATTATTCTACCAGAGTGTAAAATCTGAAATTGAGATACCCTATATTCGGGCCGCACAAAAATGACAAAATCTGATAGATTTTGAAGTTACAAAATGTTGGAATATATATGTAAGATTTTTTGTTGTTGCAAAACCTTAAATATAAGATATTTGATTTGGACATTTGAATGTTGGTAGAACACAACATTGTCGACACCCGTATTTAATCTCCATTTTCTTTGGAACTTTAACATGCAGCTCTCAAAAATTTCAAAAACCATGCTACATTTAGCTCGAGCTATATTCATGGATTTCGAAAGAAAATATTGCCAACAATGCATATATAAAATACGAAAACAAGAGTGGTCCTACAAAAAATGATGTTTCTTCCCATCAGTCGGCAAACGAAGGGAACAAATAAAAAATAAGAAATATGTGTACATCTAACACTCACTCGTTTCTTATCTACCTTTTCTTTTGATGTTACCTTGAGAGTTGAGACCGTAAGAACCTTTCATTGATCCATGTAGCAGTGCTGAATAGAGATTTCTTTGAAAGGGGTTATTCCTATGCTTCAGGGGTTTCAGATATTTGGTCATTTTTTGGGGTAGACCCAAGGCTCACGTGATGGTTCTAAAATATTGTAGAGTTAGCTATGTGCACTCTTCATAGAGAATATTTCTGTTGTGCACCGTTAGATTTAGCACTCCAAGGGTCATGATTGAAGCTCTATACTCAGTTTAAAACTGGACCAACTGGTAGATTGTCTGTACTCCTATATTGTATACAAATATCTAATCATATACACCGTTGGATCACTTAAGACAAAGGGAATTAACTACAACACAAGACTTAAACTTAAGATGATATATTTGTCAAAATTTGAATGTATCTATATGCTTTCACTGTCTAGATACATCTGAATTTGGACAAATCTCAGACACTTTCGGTGGGACAAAGGTAGTATATAATTGTGTATACACTAACTAGTGTCTAGTTTTGGCGAAGTTAAGACTAGTTTCGTGGGATGGATGCAGTATAATTGATATATTGGACACTCGATTTGAACATATGAATGACCAATGTCCTTAGCTTACATAGTCGTATTTATACTGTGAGCATGAACGATAAACAGTGCTACTGTTTGAATATGGTTGCCAGTAACACCCTATTCGTCTCCATTTCTAATATTGCAGAAAACCTGATGCTCCCGTTTGTAATCCCGCCACCGGTGGTGGATGATCAGCAGTATGCGTGGTTCCTCGCTCCATCTGCTGATGGCAAGCGATTGATGATCATCCTTACAGTAAACAACATTGGGATTGCCAATGCTGAAGTACCTCCTGACATTCCCTATGTTGCTAATGGGCTTCAGCTACGGCAGTATCCTCCTGTTCCCACCTACGTCTTTGAGCAGGATCCCTTATCTCTGTTCCTTGCAGCACGTCCAGGGGACTTTCATTGGAGGCAGGTTAACAGCCTCGGCGACCACTCTCTGTTCCTCGGACTCAATTACCCGATCATTGCCAACCTGAAGAAGCGTGAATCCAAAGCTCCTGATGGCACATTGGTTCCATTCATGAGGAAAAATTGCGTCTACACAACATACGGAAGTATCTTCATAATCAATACCCTAAAATTTTGCGCTGCAACCTCCAGCCAGATGAAGGTGCGACTGTGGGAGTTATCAGCCTTCCCATAGATTGTTGGGGTAGTGTCCGACAAGCGGCTATGTGGTTTAAGCCTGCTTTAAACATTGCCCGTTCGGTGTTACCTTTAAAAAAACACTGACACACTTTTTTATTATGCTTGAAGTGTTGAGAAGTAGTACATTGTTTTTAGTATGTACTAGTTTGAATCAGTTTATTTGAACACTGCCCTGCTTTTGTATTTCGTGTTGCCTTCATATTATAACCCATGCATGGCTGTTTTAGGATTGACTTTATTTCAGCACTATAATTACAATGTGTGTACGTCCTTTATAATATAGCCACCTCTTGTTGATCATAGTCATGAGAGGACCATTCCTATTTTTTTCGCCGCTAAAGGGTAAAGTACATCCCTGGGGGCAGCGATTCTTGCTGCAGGCCACTAAACATGCATCAACTACGAGCAAAGAAGTTGATGTGCGACCTAGGTGACTGTGCGGACCCCACATGTTAACCAAAGAAAAAAACATGTCAATTCGGAACTAATGTACATACGACAACTCCTGTATGATATGTGTACGATTGAGCATCTGGATGTTTGCTGCCACCTGCTTCCTCACACGAAGGGTTTGATCTTGTGTTTCGTACACAGATCAGCTTGAAATTGTCGTGTGCATAGCAAGGTTCATGTTAATAAGGCTGAGTGCCTGAGTTTGGCATCTAAGTCTAGGCAACAAATACTTTTTCTAAGTCTAGGCAACAAATACATTTGGGTTCCAACGGCCATCTACATGGTATTTGCTATAGGCCTACTTGCTCCGGCTGTCGAAGCCCAATAACTAGAAATGGGCTTTTCTGCTCATGCAATTTCGGCCCTTTTCTAATGAACCATAGATCCTATGATGGCAAAAAACAAAAACAAGGAGATTCTACATAAAAGTTGTTTTTATTTATTTTGAATTATTCGGTTGCAATTTTTGAAACTCCTCATGGCCAATATGAAAATCCTTGATCGCTCCATACCCACATGAGTCATGGTATTTAAAAAAAAATCATAAAGTGGATTTGAAATTTAAAACATATCCTAATAATTCCATGATTTATTCTATTAACTTGCAAGATCTTGGAGCGAAAGAGCTTGTATTAGTTTGCAAAAATAATACAGATAAACCTGTCATTAACAAGAAATGAAGGTTTATCGTCCAAAGAGGATGCCATGTGGGACCCATGAGCCAGCAGCGCCCTCAACATTTCAAAGGCGGTAGGAGATCCAAAAAAAAAGGCAAGTATCCCGAAAATAGGGGTCAAAAATAAATCATAGAAAGGAAACATTTATAGTTCAGAGAGGCTGACATGTGTGACAGATCTGCCAGGAGCATCCTCATCATTTCAAAGTCGGCAGAGGATCAAAAGAAAAAAAAAGGCAAATAGCCAGAAATTAGGGGTCAAAAGTAAATCCAACAAAGGAAACTTTTATTATTCATAGAAGAAGACATGTGGGACCGACCTACCAGCATCGTCCTCATCGTTTCAAAGCCGTAGGGGATCAAAAGAAGAAGGCAAATAGCCAGAAATTAGGGGTAAAAAATAAATCCAACGAAGGAAAGGTTCATTGTTCATAGAGGCTGATCTGTGGGACCCATGAGCTAGCAGCCTCCTCAATTTCAAAGGCGGTATAGGATCGAAAGAAAAAGGCAAGTGACCAAAAATCAGGGGATAAAAAAATCCAACAAAAAGAAACTTTATTGTACATAGAGGATGACATGCGGGTCCCATGAGCCAGCACCTTACTCCACGTTTCAGAGGCGGCATGAGATCGAAAGAAAAAGGAAAGTGACCAAATATCAGGAGCAAAAAATAATCCAAGAAAAGAAACTTTTATTGTACATAGAGGATCACATATGGGTCCCATGTTGTAGCAGCGGTCTGAACGTTTCAAAGATGGCATGAGATCGAAAGAAAAAGGCAAGTGACCAAATATCAGGAGCCAAAAATAATCCAAGAAAAGAAACTTTCATTGTACATAGAGGATGACATATGGGTCCCATGTTGTAGCAGCGGTCTGAATGTTTCAAAGACGGCATGAGATCGAAAGAAAAAGACAAGTGACCAAATATCAGGAGCCAAAAATAATCCAAGAAAAGAAAATTTATTGTACATAGTTAATGACATGCGGGTCCCATGAGCTAGCAGCTTACTCAACGTTTGAGAGGCGGCATGAGATTGAAAGAAAAAGGCAAGTCACCAAATATCAGGAGCCAAAAATAATCCAAAAAAAGAAACTTTTATTGTACAAAGAGTATGACATGCGGGTCCCATGAGGCAGCAGCATCCTCAACGTTTCCAAGGCGGCATGGGATCAAAAGAAAAAGGAAATAGCCAAAAAGCAGAGGGTGAAAAAATCGAAGAAAAGAAACTTCTATTGTTCACAGTGGATGACATGTGGGACCCATGAGGCAGCAGCATCCTCAATGTTTCCAAGGCGGCAGGGGATCGAAAGAAAAAGGAAATAGCCAAAAATCAGAGGATGAAAATAATCCAAGAAAAGAAACTTTTATTTTACATTGAGGATGACATGTGGGTCCTATTTTGCAGCAGCGGTCTCAACGTTTCAAATGCGGCTTGAGATCAAAAGAAAAAGAAAGTAGCCAAGAAAAGAAAGTTGATTGTACATAGAGGATGACATGCGGGTCCCAAGGCGGCAGGGGAACAAAATAAAAAGGAAATAGCCAAAAATCAGAGGGTGAAAAAAAATGCAAGAAAAGAAACTTTTATAGTTCATAGAGGATGACATGCGGGTCCCATGAGGCAGCAGCGTCCTCAACGTTTCCAAGGCGGCACACAAGACCAAAAGAAAAAGGATATATCCCTGCTGGGCCTTTTGATCAAAAAATAATCCAAGTTAAGGAAGATATCAATTGGGGCTGCATGGCCATCTGGGCCTTCGAACTATCCCTGCTGGACGCCTTTTGACTCGTACAATTTCAGCCCAATCCAAAACAGGAAAATCCTATGCTTCGCAAAAACAAAACAAAAACAAGGAGATTCAACATATTAGTTTTTTTATGTAAAAATAAAGATTTAATTTATCCGTTTGCAATAACTCAGAGTGAAATACACTTTTTATTGTCTGCAAAATAATCAAGATATCACATGTTTCTTGTACAGGGAGGCTGACGTCGGGACCCATGAGCCAGCAGCGTCGTCAAAGTTTTAAAGGCGTCAGGGGATCGAAAGAAAAAATAAACCAAAAATCAGTTGGTAAAAAATCGAAGAAAACATTTATCGTTCTGAGAGGATGACATGCGGAACCCATGAGGCAGCAGGATCCTCAACGTTCCCAAGGCGGCACGGGATCCAAAAAAAGGCAAAATAGCCAGAAATTAGGGGTCAAAATAACTCCAAGAAAAGAAAGGTTTTTCGTTCATAGAGGCTGACATATGGGACCCATTAGCCAGCAGAGTCCTCAACGTTCAAAGGTGGCAGGGGATCAAAAGAAAAAGGAAGTAGCCAGAAATTAGGGGTCAAAAATAACTCCAACAAAGGAAACTTTTATTATTCATAGAGGATGACATGCAGGACCCATGAGCCAGCAGCTTCCTCAACGTTTCAAAGGCAGCATGAGATCGAAAGAAAAAGTCAAGTGACCAAATATCAGGAGCCAAAAATAATCCAAGAAAAGAAGCTTTATTGTACATAGAGGATGACATGCGGGTCCCATTTTGCAGCAGCGGTCCCAACGTTTCAAATGCGGCTTGAGATCAAAAGAAAAAGAAAGTAGCCAGAAATTAGGGAGTAAAAAAACTCCAAAAAAAGAAAGTTGATTGTACATAGAGGATGACATGAGGGTCCCAAGGCGGCACCTTACTCAACGTTTCTAAGGCGGCAGGGGATCAAAAGAAAAAGGAAATAGCCAAAAATCACAGGGTGAAAAAAAATCCAAGAAAATAAACTTTTATAGTACATAGAGGATGACATGCGGGTCCCATTTTACAGCAGCGGTCTCAACGTTTCCAAGGCAGGGGATCGAAAGAAAAAGGAAATAGCCAAATATCAGAAGGTGAAAAATAATCCAAGAAAAGAAACTTTTATTGTACATAGAGGATGACATGCGGGTCCCATTTGGCAGCAGCTGTATCAATGTTTCAGAGGCGGCACGGGATCGAAAGAAAAAGGCAAGTGACCAAATATTAGGTGCCCAAAAAAACTCCAAGAAAAGAAAATTGATTTTACATAGAGGATGACATGCGGGTCCCATTTTGCAGCAGCTTACTCGATGTTTCCAAGGCGGCAGGGGATCAAAAGAAAAAGGAAATAGCCAAAAATCAGAGGGTGAAAAAAAACCAAGAAAATAAACTTTTATAGAACATAGAGGATGACATGCGGGTCCCATGAGCTAGCAGGTTCCTCAACGTTTCAAACGTGGCATGAGATCGAAAGAAAAAGACAAGTGACCAAATATCAGGGGCCAAAAATAATAATCCAAGAAAAGTAATTTTTATTGTACATAGAGGATGACATGCGGGTCCCATTTTGCAGCAGCGGTCTCAGCGTTTCAAAGTCGGCATGAGATGGAAAGAAAAAGGCAAGTGACAAATATCAGGAGCCAAAAATAATACAAGAAAAAAAATTATTGTACATAGAGGATGACATGCGGGTCCCATTTTGCAGCAGCGCTCTCAACGTTTCCAAGGCGGCACAGGACCAAAAAAAAGGAAGTAGCCAGAAATCAGGGGCTCAAAAAAATCCAAGAAAGAAAGATTTCAATTGGGCTGCATCTGGCCGTATGGGCTTTCGAACTATCCTGTTGGACGCCTTTGGACTCGTACAATTTGAGCCCACTCCAAAACATGAAAGTCTTATGCTTCGCAAAAACAAAAAACAAGGAGATTCAACATATAAGTTTGTTTATTTAAAATAAAGATTTATTTTTTTCCGTTTGCAATAGCTCAGAGCGAAATACACAGTTTATTGTCTGCAAAATAATCAAGATATCACATGTTTCTTGTACGGGGAGGCTGACATCGGGGACCCATGAGCCAACAGCGTCGTCAACGTTTTAAAGACGGCAGATGATCGAAAAAAAACCAAAAATCAGTTGGTAAAAAATCCAAAAAAAAGAAACATCTATCGTTCTGAGAGGATGACATGCGGGGCCCATGAGGCAGCATCATCCTCAACGTTTCCAAGGCGACACAGGATTTTAAAAAAGGCAAAATAGCCAGAAATTAGAGGTCAAAATAACTCCAAGAAAGGAAAGGTTTATTGTTCATAGAGGCTGACATGTGGGACCCATGAGCCAGCAGAATCCTCAACGTTTCAACGGTGGCAGGGGATCAAAAGAAAAAGGAAGTAGCCAAAAAATAGGGGTAAAAAATAACTCCAATAAAGGAAATTTTTATTGTTCGTAGAGGATGACATGCGGGACCCATGAGCCAGCAGCTTACTCAATGTTTCAAAGGTGGCATGAGATTGAAAGAAAAAGGCAAGTGACAAAATATCAGGAGCCAAAGATAATTGAAGAAAAGAAACTTTATTGTGCATAGAGGATGACATGTGGGTCCCATGTAGCAGCAGCGGTCTCAACGTTTCAAATGTGGCTTGAGATCAAAAGAAAAAGAAAGTTGATTGTACATAGAGGATGACATGCGGGTCCCATGAGTCAGCAGCTTACTCAACATTTCCAAGGCGGTAGGGGATCAAAAGAAAAAGGCAAGTGACCAAAAAAGAGAGTGAAAAATAATCCAAGAAAAGAAACTTTTATTGTACATAGAGGATTACATGCGGGTCCCATTTTGCAGCAGCGGTCCCAACGTTTCAAATGCGGCTTGAGATCAAAAGAAAAAAGAAAGTAGCCAGAAATTAGGGGGTTAAAAAAACCTCCAAGATAGGAAAGCTTTATCGTTCATACAGGATGACATGTGGGACCTATGAGCCAGCAGCTTACTCAACGTTTCAAAGGCGGCAGGGGATCAAAAGAAAAAGGAAATAGCCAAAAATCAGAGGGTGAAAAAAAATCCAACAAAAGAAACTTTTATTGTACATAGAGGATGACATGCGGGTCCCATGAGCCAGCAGGTTCCTCAATGTTTCAAACATGGTATGAGATCAAAAGAAAAAGGCAAGTGAGACCAAATATCAGGAGCCAGAAATAATTCAAGAAAAGCTAGTTGATTGTACATAGAGGATGACATGCGGGTCCCATGAGTTAACAGCTTACTCAACGTTTCCAAGGCGGCAGGGGATCAAAAGAAAAAGGAAATAGCCAAAAATCAGAGAGTGAAAAAAAACCCTAGAAAATAAACTTTTATAGTGCATAGAGGATGACATGCGGGTCCCATGAACCAGCAGGTTCCTCAACGTTTCAAACGTGGCATGAGATCGAAAGAAAAAGGCAAGTGACCAAATATCAGGAGCCAAAAAAATCCAAGAAAAGAAAGTTTTATAGTACATAGAGGATGACATGCGGGTCCCATTTAGCAGCAACAGTATCACCGTTTGAGAGGCGGCAGTTGATCGAAAGAAAAAGGCAAGTGACCAAATATGAGGTGCCAAAAATAACTCCAAGAAAAGAAACTTGATTGATCATAGAGGATGACATGCGGGTCCCATTTAGCAGCAGCGGTCTCAACGTTTCCAAGGCGGCACGGGATCAAAAGAAAAAGGAAGTAGCCAGAAATCAGGGGGTGAAAAAAAATCCAAGAATAGAAAGAATTTTGGTTCATAGAGGATGACATGCGGGACCCATGATCTTGCATCGTAAACGGCTCGATCGGAGAGCGTTGAACGAGATGGCGCGATCGAGAAAAAAACAATGCTAGAAAGGCTGCCATCTGGGCCCTACATCCCTGGGCGGTGCGGATTTGAGTTGACTCAGCCGGCGAACCCGAGAATTCGTGATGCACCACGTCCCGGGCCACCGTAGGAGACGTTTTGGCCATTTTCATCGGGCTAGGTGGCCTCAAAAACGAGAAAAAAAAACGTTTTGACATGCACCACGAAGAGACCAAAAATCACCAGCAACCACGGCGCGACTTCAACTTCGTTGGCCATGGCAATTTTTCTTGTAGTGTGTGCACAAGATGAGATCATTTGAAAAAACTATGCCATGGTTCCGGTCATAACCTAGCTCATTCGGCTTTAAAGCCATGAAACGTCGAACGAGATAGGTCATTTCTGAGAAGAGTTTTTTAATATATTTGAGATACTCCAAGTTTGTAATTTTTCATAGCAAGTAGGTCACATAGCATGACACAATGCGAAGGTGTTCCATGATTTTTGATTTTTTTTGAATTTTTTATGCTTGATTCAAAATGTGGCCAAAACGGCGGGCACGAATGTCCTTACCTATTTGTTGAATCTTGCAAAACCTATTATGGATCTATGATGAAATAGATACTTTTGAACCTTAAAATGATTTTTTGGAAAAATCATGAGCAAACTATCAAGCACCTATAGTTCAAATTTGACCTAGTTCCAGCTGAATCTGCAGCATTTTCGTCTTTTTTGTGAGAGGTACCTAGGGATCATTTTAGATGCAAATAGTTGGTTATTTATATATATAATGTGGTATAGTATGCTTGAAATTTTTGGTTGCACAAATTGACAAAGGTTTCTTGGTAGGTGCTTCACAAAAAAACCCATTTGTGGAGGTTAGAAAATGAAAATTGGATTTTTTGTGCAAAGAAAAAATAAAACCCAACATCAACATTGATCTACATCTCATGATGCACACATGAGCACAAGATGGGATCATTTGAACAGACTATGCCATGGTTCCGGTCATAACCTAGCTCATTTGGCTTGAAAACCATGAAACTCGAATGAGATAGATCATTTCTGAGAAGATTTTTATAATATATTTGAGATACTCCAAGTTTGTAACTTTTCCTAGCAACTAAGTCACATAACATGACACAATGCGAAGGTTTTCGATGATTTTTTAATTTTTTGAATTTTTTATGCTTCATTCAAAATGTGACCAAAACGGCAGGCACGAATGTCCTTACCTATTTGTTGAATCTTGTGTAACCTTTTATGGATCTATGATGAAATAGATATTTTTGAGCCTTAAAATGATTTTTTGGAAAAATCATGAGTAAAATATCAAGCACCTATAGTTCAAATTTAACCCAGTTCCAGCTGAATCTGCATCATTTTGTCTTTTTTTGTGAGAGGTACCTAGGGATCATTTTAGATGCAAATAGTTGGTTATTTATACATATAATATGGTATAGTATGCTTGAAATTTTTTGTTACCCAAATTTGTAAAGGTTTCTTGGTAGGTGCTCTACAAAAAAAACCATTTGTGGAGGTTAGAAAATGAAAATTGGATTTTTTGTGCAAAGAAAAAATAAAACCCCGACATCAAAATTGTTATACATCCCAAGATGCACACATGTGCACAAGATGGGATCATTTGAACAAACTATGCCATGGTTCCGGTCATAACCTAGCTCATTTGGCTTGAAAGCCATGAAACTTCGAATGAGATAGGTCATTTCTAAGAAGAGTTTTCTAATATATTTGAGATACTCCAAGTCTGTAATTTTTTCTAGCAACAAGGTCACATAACATGACACAATGTGAAGGTGTTCCATGATTTTTGATTTTTTTGAATTTTTTATGCTTGATTCAAAATGTGGGCAAAACGGCGGGCACGAATGTCCTTACCTACTTGTTCAATCTTGCAAAACATTTTATGGATCTATGATGAAATAGATAGTTTTGAACCTTAAAATGATTTTTTTGGAAAAATCGTGAGCGAACTGTCAAGCACCTATAGTTCAAATTTGACCGAGTTCCAGCTGAATCAGCAGCATTTTGTTTTTTTTGTGACAGGTACCTATGGATCTTTTTAGATGCAAATAGTTGGTTATTTCTACATATAATGTGGTATAGTATGCTTTACATTTTTGGTTGCCCAAATTTGCAAAGGTTTCTTGGTAGGTGCTTTACAAAAAAAACCATTTGTGGAGGTTAGAAAATGAAAATTGGATTTTTTGTGCAAATAAAAAATAAAACCCCAACATTAAAATTGTTCTACATCCCAAGATGCACACATGTGAACAAGATGGGATCATTTGAACAAACTATGCCATGGTTCCGTTCATAACCTAGCTCATTTGGCTTGAAAGCAATGAAACTTCGAACGAGATAGGTCATTTCTGAGAAGAGTTTTCTAATATATTTGAGATACACCAAGTTTGTATTTTTTTCATAGCAACTAGGTCACATAGCATGACACAATGCGAATGTGTTCAATGATTTTTTATTTTTTTGAATTTTTTATGCTTGATTCAAAATGTGGCAAAAATGGCGGGCACAAATGTCCTTACCTATTTGTTAAATATTGCAAAAACTTTTATGGATCTATGATGAAATACATAGTTTTGAACCTTAAAATGTCGTTGTGCGCCTTTCCGAACTCTCAGAATTGCCAAAAATGGTCAGGAAGGTTGAGATTTTTGACCTTTCAGTTTACTACCCGGAATTTCCTATGTTCTTCACTTATATCTTGCTTTTGAGCTATTCCTTTGTGCTTGTTGGAGCCAACCGCCACCATATATCACTTCATCGCTGCTCTTTGCTTGTGTGTCGCGCCGTGACTTCGTTGGTGAACTAGGCTCGCGTCTCTAGTACGGTCTAGCCTAGGACCAGCACAGTACCGTGGTTGAGCATGCTTTCGATATTGCATTGCTGTTTTGACATTTGTTGTTTGCTACTGCTGGCGTGGGAGGCAGCTCCTTGTGACGGTAAAGCACACGTCCGTTGGGAACCCCAAGAGGAAGGTATGATGAGTACAGCAGCAAGTTTTCCCTCAGTAAGAAACCAAGGTTTATCGAACCAGTAGGAGATGAAGGCCACGTGAAGGTTGTTGGTGAAGGAGTGTAGTGCGGCGCAACACCAGTGATTCCGGCACCAACGTGGAACCTGCAGAACACAATCAAGCTACTTTGTCCCAACTTAACAGTGAGGTTGTTGATACGTCTCAAACGTATCTATAATTTCTTATGTTCCATGCTAGTTTTATGACAATACCTACATGTTTTGTTCACACTTTATATCGTTTTGATGCATTTTCCGGAACTAACCTATTAACAAGATGCTGAAGTGCCAGTTCATGTTTTCTGCTGTTTTTGATTTCAGAAATCCTAATAAGGAAATATTCTCGGAATTGGACGAAATCAAGGCCCACGATCTTATATTTCCACGAAGCTTCCAGAACACCGGAGAGGCACCAGAGGGGAGGCCCAGGGCCCCCACACAGTATGGCGGCGCGGCCAGAGGAGGGGGCGCGCCCCCCTGTTGTGTGGCCCCCCCAGATCCCTTCCGACTCCGTTTCTTCGCCTATATAAGTCGTCGTGACCTAAAACTTCGACACCGATAAGCCACGATACGAGAAAAGTTCCAGAGCCGCCACCGTCGCGAAGCCAAGATTCGGGGGACAGAAGTCTCTGTTCCGGCACGCCGCCGGGACGGGGAAGTGCCCCCGGAAGGCATCTCCATTGAAACCACCGCCATCTTCATCGCCGCTGCTGTCTCCCATGATGAGGAGGGAGTAGTTCTCCCCCGAGGCTAAGGGCTCTACTGGTAGCTATGTGGTTCATCTCTCTCTCCCATGATGTGATCTATATGAATGTGTAGATGTTACTCTTGTCTATTATGCTCTAGAGGTTACTTAAATATGAACTCCGTATGTTGTGGAGCTTGTTTACTCCGGCTTGAGGGAGCTCTTGTAGCCCTACACAATGAATGGTGTTTGTCATCCAACAAGAGAGTGTTTGAGAGTACTACTTATTTGTTCATCTATGTGATCGTGAGCTTTGCAATCTAGATGTCTTATGCTATTCAAGTGGATTTTACTTATGTGATCTCCAGAGACTCCTTGTCCCATGTGTGTAAAGGTGACAGTGTGTGCACCGTGTGGTTCTCTTAGGCTATATTTCACAGAATACTTGTTCACTGGGTTATGATTTGAGTTGGATGTCTCTATGAAATTGTGGCGTGTTAGTACCTCCTATGAATGCTCAAAGTGACAGCGTGGGGTGTTTATTAGTACTCGGGAATACATCTTTAAGGTTTGCTTTGCAGCCCTACACGGTGAATTAGTGTTCGTTATCCCGCCAGAGAGTAATTTGGAATAGCATAGTGAAGTGCTTATATTTATATTCAATTATGATTGCAATGTTGAGAGTGTCCACTAGTGAAAGTAGGATCCCTAGGCCTTGTTTCCAATACTGCAAACACCGCTTACTTACTGTTCTACTGCATGTTTACTTACTACCATATTTATTTCAGATTGTTATTACCACTCATATTCATCTATACCACCTGCGTTTCACTATCTCTTCGCCGAACTAGTGCGCCTATACATCTGACAAGTGTATTAGGTGTGTTGGGGACACAAGAGACTTCTTGTATCTTAATTGCAGGGTTGCTTGAGAGGAATATCTTTGACCTCTACCTCCCTGAGTTCGATAAACCTTGGGTGATTCACTTAAGGGAAACTTGCTGCTATTCTACAAACCTCTGCTCTTGGAGGCCCAACACTGTCTACAGCAATAGAAGCGTGCGTAGACATCAAGCTATTTTCTGGCGCCGTTGCCGGGGAGGTAAGGTAAAAGGTATTCACATCCTCCGACTACTAAGCTATTTCCTAGCACTGTTGCCGGTGTGTGAGTGCTCGAAGGTATCTCCTTTAGATCCTGCAATTATATCTTTTTGTTTCTTGTTTTTATTTTCACTAGTTAGGCTTAATGGAAAACAACAACAAAATTAGAGATCTTTATGCACTTTATCTTGAGTTAGGACATGATGTGTTTGAAGAGAGAATTTAAAAACCCATGGAACTTTGTTTACAAAATAGCTGTAGCAATGTTATTAGCATGAACTCTTTGAATAATATTATTGCTAATGCCATGGAAGTATTTAAGCTTGGGGAGGTCGGTTTTGATGAAGATGATATTTTTAGTCCCTCAAGCATGGAGGAGAAAATTTACTTTGATGATACTTTGCCTCCCATTTATGATGATTACAATGATGAATAGGATATTTTCAGTCCACCTACTATTGAGGAGAAAATTAATTATGATTACAATATGCCTCCTATATATGGTGATTATGGTGATGAGAATAATAATGATAGCTATTTTATTGAATTTGCTCCCGCTATTACTAATAAAATTGATTATGCTTATGTGGAGAGTAATAATTTTATGCATGTGGCTCATGATAAGAATGTTTCATGTGATAGTTATACTGTTGAGTTTGTTCATGATGCTACTGAAAGTTATTATGAGAGAGGGAAACATGGTTATATGCATCTTAATAATATTAAGTTTCCCCTCTTTATGTTGAGAATATTGAAGTTGCGCTTGTGTTGCCTTTCTATACTTCTTGCTATGTGCTTTCAGTACTTGTTTATTTACAAGATTCATATGCATAGGAAGTGGGTTAGACTTAAATGTGTTTTGAACTTGCTTTTTGATACTGTCTTTGCTTCAACTCTCATCCTTATGTGAGCATCATTAAAATTGCTGAGCCCATCTTAATGGCTATAAAGAAAGCACTTCTTGGGAGATAACCCATGTTTTTATTTTGCTACTGTTTTGTTGTGTCTTGGAAGTTGTTAATACTGTAGCAACCTCTCCTTATCTTTATTTTATTGCATTGTTGTGCCAAGTAAAGTCTCTAATAGAAGGTTGATACTAGATTTGGATTTCTGCGCATAAATAGATTTGCTGTCTATCACGAATTTGCGTAGATCTCTCCGTAGAAGAATCAAAAAAATCTGCCAATTTAAGTGTGTGATCCTCAGATATGTACGCAACTTTCATTAGTTTTGAGCTTTTTCATCTGAGCCTGTTAAGTGCCTCTGAAAAATTCGTCTTTACGGACTGTTCTGTTTTGACAGATTCTGCCTTTTATTTCGCATTGCCTCTTTTGCTATGTTGAATGGATTTCTTTGTTCCATTAACTTTCAGTAGCCTTGGGTAATGTCCAGAAGTGTTAAGAATGATTATGTCACCTCTGAATATGTGAATTTTGATTATGCACTAACCCTCTAATGAGTTTGTTTTGAGTTTGGTGTGGAGGAAGTTTTCAAGGGTCAAGAGAAGAGGATGATATAATGTGATCAAGAAGAGTGAAGAGCCTAAGCTTGGGGATGCCCCCGTGGTTCATCCCTGCATATTTCAAGAAGACTCGAGCATCTAAGCTTGGGGATGCCCAAGGCATCCCCTTCTTCATCGACAACTTATCAGGTCACTTCTAGTGAAACTATATTTTTATTCCGTCACATCTTATGTACTTTACTTGGAGCGTTTATGTGCTTTTTATTTTTGTTTTTTTATCTTATTTCTCTGAATAAATTGGATCATACCTTGTGTGGGAGAGAGACACGCTCCGCTTTTTCATAAGAACACTAGTGTTCTTCGCTTTTACTTTTAACGTTCAATGGCGAAAGTTGATCGCTTCACTTGTTGTTATATGGTTGGAAACAGAAAATGCTTCATGTGGTAATTGGTATATTGTCTTGAATAATTTGATACTTGGCAATTGTTGTGCTCAAATGGATCATGTTTAAGCTCTTGCATCATGTACTTTGCACCTATTAATGAAGAACTACTGTAGAGCTTGTTGAAATTTGGTTTGCATGATTGGTCTCTCTAAGGTCTAGATATTTTCTCGGTGAAGTGTTTGAACAACAAGGAAGACAGTGTAGAGTCTTATAATGCTTGCAATATGTTCTTATGTAAGTTTTGCTGTACCGGTTCATACTTGTGTTTGCTTCAAACAACCTTGCTAGCCAAAGCCTTGTACTGAGAGGAAATACTTCTCGTGCATCCAAAACCTTGAGCCAAAACCTATGCCATTTGTGTCCACCATACCTACCTACTATGTGGTATTTTTCTGCCATTCCAAGTAAATACTTCATGTGCTACCTTTAAACAATTCAAAAGTTATTATCTCTTGTTTGTGTCAATGTTTCATAGCTCATGAGGAAGTATGTGGTGTTTTATCTTTCAATCTTTTCATTTACTTCTGACAGACTTTCACCAATGGACTAGTGGCTCATCCGCTTATCCAATAATTTTGCAAAAATAGCTGGCAATGGGGTTCCCAGCCCCAATTAATTAACTTGCATTAATGATTCTCTTCACATGCTTTGCCCTGATCAATCAGTAAGCAACTTAATTTTGCAAAAAAAAGGACACTCCTCCAAGGTATGAGAATGTTGGAAGGCACCCGAGGATTCGGTTAGCCATGGCTTGAGAAAGAAAAGGTTGGGAGGAGTGTCATCTATAAATAATAAAATACATGTGTAAACAAAAGAGAAGAGGGATGATCTACCTTGCTGGTAGAGATAACGTCCTTCATGGGAGCCGCTCTTGAAAGTCTGGTTGATAAGGTAGTTAGAGTACCCGCTACCATTCGTTGACAACAACAAACACCTCTCAAAACTTTACTTTTATGCTCTCTATATGATTTCAAAACTTGAAAAGCTCTAGCACATGATTTAATCCCTGCTTCCCTCTGTGAAGGGCCATTCTTTTACTTTATGTTGAGTCAGTTTACCTACTTCTTTCTATCTTAGAAGCAAACACTTGTGTCAACTGTGTGCATTGATTCCTACATACTTGCTTATTTGCATTCATCATACTACTTTGTGTTGACAATTATCCATGAGATATACATGTTGAAGTTGAAAGCAACCGCTGAAACTTATATCTTCCTTTGTGTTGCTTCAAAACTTTCTACTAAGAATTTATTGCTTTATGAGTTAACTCTTATGCAAGTCTTATTGATGCTTGTCTTGAAAGTACTATTCATGAAAAGTCTTTGCTATATGATTCAGTTGTTTAATCATTGTCTTTACCATTGCTTCGAATCACTTCATTCATTTCATATGCTTTACAATAGTATTGATCAAGATCATGTTGGTAGCATGTCACTTCAGAAATTATCCTTGTTATCGTTTACCTACTCGAGGGCGAGTAGGAACTAAGCTTGGGGATGCTTGATACGTCTCAAACGTATCTATAATTTCTTATGTTCCATGCTAGTTTTATGACAATACCTACATGTTTTGTTCACACTTTATATCGTTTTGATGCATTTTCCGGAACTAACCTATTAACAAGATGCCAAAGTGCCAGTTCCTGTTTTCTGCTGTTTTTGATTTCAGAAATCCTAGTAAGGAAATATTCTCGGAATTGGACGAAATCAAGGCCCACGATCTTATATTTCCACGAAGCTTACAGAACACCGGAGAGGCACCAGAGGGGAGGCCCAGGGCCCCCACACAATATGGCGGCGCGGCCAGAGGAGGGGGCGCGCCCCCCTGTTGTGTGGCCCCCCAGATCCCTTCCGACTCCGTTTCTTCGCCTATATAAGTCGTCGTGACCTAAAACTTCGACACCGATAAGCCACGATACGAGAAAAGTTCCAGAGCCACCACCGTCGCGAAGCCAAGATTCGGGGGACAGAAGTCTCTGTTCCGGCACGCCGCCGGGACGGGGAAGTGCCCCCGGAAGGCATCTCCATCGACACCACCGCCATCTTCATCGCCGCTGCTGTCTCCCATGATGAGGAGGGAGTAGTTCTCCCCCGAGGCTAAGGGCTCTACCGGTAGCTATGTGGTTCATCTCTCTCTCCCATGACGTGATCTATATGAATGTGTAGATGTTACTCTTGTCTATTATGCTCTAGAGGTTACTTAAATATGAACTCCGTATGTTGTGGAGCTTGTTTACTCCGGCTTGAGGGAGCTCTTGTAGCACTACACAATGAATGGTGTTTGTCATCCAACAAGAGAGTGTTTGAGAGTAGTACTTATTTGTTCATCTATGTGATCGTGAGCTTTGCAATCTAGATGTCTTATGCTATTCAAGTGGATTTTACTTATGTGATCTCCGGAGACTCCTTGTCCCACGTGTGTAAAGGTGACGAGTGTGTGCACCGTGTGGGTCTCTTAGGCTATATTTCACAGAATACTTGTTCACTAGGTTATGATTTGAGTTGGATGTCTCTATGAAATTGTGGTGTGTTAGTACCTCCTATGAATGCTCAAAGTTACAGCGTGGGGTGTTTATTAGTACTCGGGAATACATCTTTAAGGTTTGCTTTGCAGCCCTACACGGTGAATTAGTGTTCGTTATCCCGCCAGAGAGTAATTCGGAATAGCATAGTGAAGTGCTTATATTTATATTCAATTATGATTGCAATGTTGAGAGTGTCCACTAGTGAAAGTAGGATCCCTAGGCCTTGTTTCCAATACTGCAAACACCGCTTACTTACTATTCTACTGCATGTTTACTTGCTGCCATATTTATTTCAGATTGTTATTACCACTCATATTCATCTATACCACCTGCGTTTCACTATCTCTTCGCCGAACTAGTGCGCCTATACATCTGACAAGTGTATTAGGTGTGTTGGGGATACAAGAGACTTCTTGTATCTTAATTGCAGGGTTGCTTGAGAGGAATATCTTTGACCTCTACCTCCCTGAGTTCGATAAACCTTGGGTGATTCACTTAAGGGAAACTTGCTGTTGTTCTACAAACCTCTGCTCTTGGAGGCCCAACACTGTCTACAGGAATAGAAGCGTGCGTAGACATCAGTTGTCAATCTCACCGGTTTGCTGAAAACAAAGGATTAAACGTATGGTGTGGAAAATGATGTTTGCTTGCAGAAAACAAAAGAGAACAATGATTGCAGTAGATTTTATTTCAGATGTAAAAGAATGGACCGGGGTCCACAGTTCACTAGTGGTGTCTCTCCAATAAGATACTCCCTCCGGTCCGAAAAAGAGTCGGAAAGGCGATTTTACAAAATAACCCCCGATCTTTTTTCTTTGTCAACCCGCACTCCCATGTCCTGACGGGCCGATGGCCGCGTCCCACCCCCACCCGCATCCCATCCCCACTCGCTCTGCTCTTCTCTCCCCGCCTCGCGTCGCCGTGGAGCTCGCGCGTCGCCGCCGAGCTCGCGTCGCCGCCGCGCTCCCCTCGCCTCACCGTGTTTTCCCTCCACCTTCCATATGCTCGCTTCAAGCCCCCTCCGTCTTCCACCGGCTCGGCGCGAGCCCCATCGTCCGCCAAAAAAGTTTGCCTTTTTATCCAACCGGTGATGAATCGCCGGATCCGGCGTCGGCGAGGCTTGATCCGGTGGATACGAGTCCGGAGGCGCCGGATCAGGTGGCCGCGAGGCCGGACGCGCTGGATCCTGCTCCCGCAACGACAGGATCGTGGGCAGGTCCAGGGCGTCGGTGCCGGTGATTGAGGTGGCTGCACCCACATCAATCGAGAGAGCGCTCCGCCACGCCGTGCTCGTCGTCCGCGAGCGGCGCCTCTGGCGCAAGTTCCGGGAGCCCTGCATGCGCTACTTCCCCACGCTGCTCGACATGGCCGACCCCGCCGGCTGCGCGCGCAAGTTCGCACCGGACTATCTTGGGCCGCTCATGGCTCTCGCCGACACCGTCATCTTCAAAGATTGATCCATGCAGGGGCCTGCTGCACCATAGCTACACGCGCGAGTAAGATTATTATTGCTTCTTGGTTATGCCCCCGCAGCTCCTCCTTGTACTCCACCATCTCCGTCATTTTCTCAAATTCCTGCAGC
This sequence comes from Lolium rigidum, assembly GCF_022539505.1. Classification (NCBI taxonomy): domain Eukaryota; kingdom Viridiplantae; phylum Streptophyta; class Magnoliopsida; order Poales; family Poaceae; genus Lolium; species Lolium rigidum. The sequence goes on from NC_061511.1 coordinate 110,228,828, forward strand.
ACAATTTCACAAGACGAGTTCGATTGATGCAGATGAAGTAGCAGCTAGATAGAGAATTTTTTTGGGTCTTTCATTAATGCTTAATGTAGAGAAGTTCTTCTGAATTTTAAGTGTTTCTATGGGGTTTCAGTACAGTACTGAATGTAAACCTGCATAGTTGCCGAGTTGTTTTCTTGGTTGTGGTATATGCTATTGTAGGGAGTAGATATCTGATGTAAAACTGCTTTGTGGCACCTAATAACTTGGATTAAATTGCACACTTCCAATAATAAGAAACACGTGGCGATCAAGAATTGAACAATCACTGCTCTTAGAGCAATAACTTGTACAGTACATATAGTGAAGAACTTGTACAGTACATATAGTGAAGAACTTGTACAATACAGTACATATAGTGGAGTAATTTAAACAACTTCTCTTTCTAAACAAGATTACAAATCTGCTCTTTTTAAACAAATTACTCCTCCTTTTTCTTTCCTTTCTTCTGTGTGTTGTTCTATAGGACAGGGACAACATTCAAGACATTGTGTTTGTTGCTCCAGCTAGAATTTTCAAGGTGTCTTGATATACTTTAGCTTCAACATTTAGAGCTCTAGGCAATGAGCCTTCCCCCCTCAATATTTTATCTTTGTCCATGTGAGGGGTTTTATACCACATTTCTCCTTCATATCTCATAATTTCAACCAAGACGGTCTGTAGGGTTACAAACACTTTGTCCAGATTACCAGGATCATAGTTGTCATATGCCTCTTCAACAGATAGAATTAGATCTTGGATTGTGTCTGGTGCACTTTGAAGCGTTAAGGACTGAATAGAGCTGAACCAGCCAAGGTCCAACACATTCATATCCGGTGAATTTGCCGGTTGCTTGCATCAGACTTGATATCCATCCCTGTTTCTCGCTACAGCTGCTATAAAAGCTGGATCACAAGGCAAAACATGTGTTCGAGCATTGTCCTGTTGTATGTAGATGGTCCTTTCATCACCTTCAGGCCATAGGATTTCAATAGCTTGAATTACCTTCTCGCAAAGATAGTCTCGCATCACATCCCCGTTCACTCGTCACTGATTTTATTTCAATGGTGCCTTTGTCTCTGTTTTTGGAATTTTTTAGTGCTGGAGTTTCCTTGACAAAGGCCCAGACTCCGATCTTTCCATCAAAAATTACTTCGCCATCAGCATTGAACCTTGGCCTGGCCACTGCGCAAAGAAACATAACTTTGTCTATGCTATTTTTGTTTTGAACACTGCGCTCAGGACCAGCTTCTTCAGGCAGTAGGTAATATGTTCTTCTTCTCTTGGTCATGTCAAACCATTTTTCATCGATGTGTACAATGTTCTCCATATCAGTAAAGGTGGGCTCAGCATTAGATAGTGATCCTGGATCCAGCATTTTGATGCAAAAGTTGAGCCTATCAATTTTGTTTGCTGGTTTCAAATAAGGCTTTAAACTGTTAGTGACTCGCTTAATTTCACCCCATTGGAATCTTCTCTGCAATGTTGTATACGGGACGTTCAAAGACAGCGCTAGTGCCCTCATGGTTGACCGTTGGTTGAAAGGAATTGTCATTATCCTCGATAGACCAAGGTCTTTCCTCTTGCGACCAGATCTCCCTTTCTTTTTATTAGACACATCGACTTCTTCTCCTCTTGCAATCTGCTCATTTGCCTTCCTCCATATTCGCTCGACTGTTTTTACACTTGTTTTCGGTAGATTAGCTACAAGTTCTTTGTCTTTTGGTTGTACTTCTTGTGCCTTTGTCTTTACTCGAGAGCTTCTAATGCAAGATAAGCTCCAAACTTATGATCATCCGGCATGTTTCTCTTCCGCTTAGCTGTAAAATGATGAAACTATGTTAGATGCAGCTATAACAATATGCATTTCTGTGATATGCAGGTACAAACTGAAGCAAAATGATGAAAAAATCAGTAGGTGCAAAATGATGAGTAGCTGCAAAATGACTAGGTGCTGGAGTTCAGCTATCTACAAGCATGTGTACTGCAAAATGACTAGGTGCTGCAAAATGGAGCAGCAAGTAGAGTTGAAAGATGGTGAGTTTGCTTGGTTGCTTTCAAGCATTTATGTTCATCTCTTGAGTTGTCAAAAATATAGATAGTGCATGGCAGTATAGGTCAGCATATGTATGCTGCTACTTCAGTTAGGCACATTAAAACATGGTCTGTGTATGTTTAGTTTAATTTTTTGATTAACTTTAGTTTAACCAACTGTGGTAACCATGAGTGTAGACTGATGTGGTGCAGGAGTACCTGATGCTGATCTGGAGGAGGATGATGATCCGGAGGCAGAGGAGGAAGATGATGATCTGGAGGTGGAAGAAGATCCGGAGGCGGAGGAGGAAGATGATGATCCGGAGGTGGAAGAAGATGATCCAGAGGTGGAGGAGCAAGAACTTGATGCCTCCATCATTGGTGGAGGACGAGCTGGCCGGAGTAGGCGCTGGCGTGGAGGAGGCGCTGGCATGGGGGATCTGGCGGGAGCCGCGGAGGAAATCTTGGCCAGAGGAGGGGCCATGAAGTACTCTGGAGGAACTAGCTCGAAGAACTGGCCGGAGGAGGAACTGGCTGGAGGAGGGAGAAGGAACTCCGGAGGAGCTCGCGATCTGGCTGGAGGAGACGCTGGCTGGGATCTGGAGCTGGTACCTCCTCCAGCCATGGCTGGAACAGATTGTTCCGGCCAGGACAGCAAGCTGATCAGCTACGTGGGGAGGAAGAAGACATCACGGGAGCTGCACAGAGGTGCCGCGCGAAGCTGCTGATCATGGGAGCTGGCTGGATGGAGCGCGGAGGCGAACGAGCTGGGCGATCCGCGAGCTGCACGATCGATCAGATCGCGAGCAGGGAGGGCCGGAGGCGAGCGAGCTGTGCGATCAGATCGCGTGGGCGGAGGGCCGGAGGCGAGCGAGCTGGGCGAGCGATCCGCCGCTCGCGGAGGGCCGGAGGCGAGCTGGCGAGCTACGCGCGATCGATCAGATCGCGAGCTAGGTGGTGGAGCTCTTTTTGAAATTTGAATTCCCGATCGGGAGGGGTTGTGCTTCTTTTCATTAGTTTAGAAGGGGTTAATTGTAAAAATTAATTAGAATGTGCCATCAGACACTTTTGTCGGACCGGAGGGAGTAAATAGCATGTTGGGTGAACAAATTACAGTTGGGCAATTGACAAATAGAGATGCATATACATATCATGATGACTACTATGAGATTTACTTAGGGCATTACGACAAAGAACATAGACCGCCATCCAGCATGCATCTATGCCTAAAAAGTCCACCTTCAGGTTAGCATCCGCACCCCTTCCAGTATTAAGTTGCAAACAACAAACAATTGCATTAAGTACTGTGCGTAATGTAATGTCACATCCCGAAATTTTCTAAATTTTGGAATGTAAAATAAAATAAATTTAATGCTTGATTGTTTGAACTTGATTGAAATTTCACAAGAAATTAAAACTTTTTGATTTATTTAAATGTAATTTACAAAATGGTCTTGCAAGAACCTCTGTTTTAAAAGTAATTTCAAATCAAACATATTTTGGCTTTCAAGATTTTCAAACCTAAAATATGCATGCATTCATACCGTCATTGCATTTAATGCATCACATGAAACGACAAACCCTAAAAATGCCTAAACCACAATTCATTTCCCATATGCCATATTACCCAATTACTAAACTTATTTTATTTATTTTCAAACAAATCCCAAATACACCTTTTCTTGTCTTGAAACAATAATTTTGAATTTTAGAAAATTTTAGAATCTAATTTAAGCTTATTTGGAGCTATGAATAAAAAGTTAGAGCAAAAACAATTTTCTGAATATAGAAAAGGAAAAAAAAAAGATAAACTGAGCCGACCCGGCCGAAACGGGCCGAGTCAGCCCAGCGCCGCACTGGCCCAGCTCGCCCCCGCGCACAACGTCTCAGCCCAGGCCGCCCCAACCTTCTTTATTTTTTTTCAGCCCAACTTGCCGGCCCTTTAGCGCAACATTGCCGAGCGAGGCAGCGGCTCGGGATCTTCTTCCTCCTCACGTACAAGATACACGTTACAGCCATGGCTGCTGTAACCTTTCCTCTCTTTCTCTCATCAATTCTAGTGAACGTTTCCATCCACCTTCAATACGAAAATTGCTCCAAATTCAATGAAGATTCAATTCAGGGAATTACTTCTCCTCTTTATGATCTTTATTGGCCACGTCAAACCGGCGCCCCGAATGCCACCGGTCGGCATAGCTCTCCCGATCTCCCACCTCAGTCCATATCGATGCAAACCGAGAAGAGAACCGTGTGTCCCTTATTCTTCTCCACTATTTTCATTCACAGAGTTTTCCCCGATATGCTCTGTGCAACACATACAAACCATGCCATTGTAAGCCACTAATTCGAGTTCATCGCTAGATGTTGTCGGACTCAGCGATCATCTCGACGATTCCTTGTACCAGAGGACTTCTCTCGTCGAGGGCTACCTCCAAGACATGGAGGTGCATCAAATTGTCGTTGTTGGCCGCGACGCCTTCGAAATTCATCGGATCGGTACGTCGCGTACGTTGATCCTTTTACTCAATTTCTTTTGCTGGTGAATTCCCCTCACCGTCGCCTACCTTCCGGACATGGTTTTGCATCATATAATAGAGGTTGGTCGCGTCGCTGTTGCTCCGCCGGCCACAGCGATGGTGTCGCTGTTTTCGTCGGATGCCAAGGGACCAGTCCCTGTTTCTTCCGTCTTAAATTTTATGTAGACCATATGCATATTCTTATGGGCAGCGCTGAGCGTCCCCCAGGGGATCAAATCCCCGATCCCCCGGGTCGCCAGCCGTTCGATGCGAATGGTATTGACCGCTAGATTGGGGTCAACGCTCCCGTACAGAGGAAAAAAGAAGAAAAAATCCCCTCCTCCACGACGCACAACCTTGCAGCACGCCGGCGTTGTCGAGCCCTACTTGCGCACCGCCGCCCGCGCCGCTAAATGGTGCCCGCTCCGGCAGCACCACCGTCCTGGACATGTAGCTTCACCTCCGGCCTGTGTTATCACCGCCGGCAGCCTCGCCGGACTCCTTACAACACGGCAGCGCCCAGTTTGTAGCAACGGGCGGCGCCCGTTGGTGGTAGCACCGTTGACGGCCTCGCCGGAATCCTTGCAGCAAGCAGCGACCTGTTTGTAGCAACGGCCACTGCCGTTTGTAGCAAAGGCCGCTGCCGTTTGGAGCAACCATCGCCTCCGTTTGTAGCAACGGTCGCCGCCGCCGCTTGTAGCAACGGTCGCCGCCGCCGCCGCCGCTTGTAGCATAGGTCGCCGCTCTTTGTAGCAGCCGTCGCCACCCTTTGTAGCAGCGGCCGTCGACTATTATAGCAGACGCCACCGCCCTTGTAGCCGACGCCGGCGCTCCTTGTAGCAGACGCCGCTGCCGATGGCAGCATAGGCTCCTGTCGCTCGCAGCTCTTGCAAACGCCGGTCGTAGCATCACGACTGGGAACTCCTTCGCCGCCCCAGCATCAGCGACGGCGTGGCCCCAACTCCTCCGGCGTCCATGGCGGTCTCAACATCGAGCCCATGTCGGAGTTGTGGTCGGCGACCTGTGGCTGGGCGGTGGCCGTGGTGAGTGGTGGGGAGGCGGTCCAAGCTCTACGCATGGGATGCAGGCTTTCACCAGGGTGCGGGCGCGGGGGAGAAGATGCAGCTACCGCAGAAAGCAATGGAAGATGCGGAGGAGAGGATATCGTTGAGGAAGAAGAACTAGGGGATAAGGTTGGGGGTGGGCCCGCTGTCGTTCGATTCTGCCACCAATAAGGACGCGTGTCGCGCTGGCTATCCGGAGGATGCGAGGCGAGCGATCGTCCGGGGGCAGCGAAGCGTTTTCCTATTCTTATGCATTCCTTTCACTCGTTTCGCAGCTGGACGATCTTCCACGACGACGATCCAAGGCTGACTTTCAATTGTCCGTATGACGACGCTGCAAGGAGCATCGTCAAGGACCTGCACCCATAAACTCATCACAACGCACACTTCATTTTCTGCTACTTCCTTGACTCCGACAGCCACTTCTCTGTAGCTTCCAACGATTTTTGTGGTAGCGCTGCCGTCCCGGACATCTCATCGATCAATGGTATAGTCTTTCTCACGTGCCCATCCTTTACTTGTATTGTTGATCCCATTCCGTTGTGTTAGCTGAACCAATAGGTATACTTTTGTTAGCTGAAACTGCCTGTTAGCTGAAACGATTGGACTCACATCTCCACTAATATAAAAAGAGAGAGAGGGTGGTGATCCAAACAATCTTGACCTTACAACGCTACGATCAACGCTCAGGATGAAATTGTCCGTCAGGCGGACTCCGCTCGCTCGAGATGTCCCGAGTCGCCGAGTCCCCGAGCCTAGAAGCCCCGAGCCCCCCCCCCCCCACATCTGTAGCAGTTTTCACGCACCCTCTATCCTCACCCCGCCGTCGCAGGCTCGCAGCCCGCCGGCTCGCCTTCCACGACCACGTTCGGAGGGCGTAAGCCTTGCTCCCGCGCCGCTCGCCGTTAAACCAGCCACCGCAATCGAACTAGCCCACGCCGTCGGAGGTCGACCTCCTTGGACATAACGCTCCAGCTAGGGTATGCCCCGGCACGGACGCCCCGCCATCCTCGATCTGCCGCCGGGATGAGCGTGTTCAATTGTAACCGCCCCGCCACGCAACTCCGATGGTACGTCCCACCCTCCCGCTCCGCTTCTGGCTCATGGCACTGGTAGAAAAACAGGCTTCCGGGAAGCCCCATAAGTCGCGAAGGTAAAGGAACCGCGACTAATGGGGTCTTTAGTCGCGGTTCGTGTGGCGAACCGCGACCAAAGGCCTGGGCCCAGGGCGCACGGTGGCCAGCTGGTGCACGTGGGGGCTTTAGTCGCGGTTGGCCGGGCCAACCGCGACTAAAGGTGCCCGAAGGCCTTTAGTCGCGGTTGGCCGAGCCAACCGGGACTAAAGCCCCTCCCCTATATATACCCATCCGAGCAGCCAACACTTAGCCATTTGGAGCCATTCTCTTCACAAACTTCACAAGTGAGTGTTAGGTTTGCTTTTGGTTCCTCTTATGCACATAAGGTGTTTGATGAAATGCCCCAAGAGCATGAAACAAACATGATATGAAGTGTTGGAGCCACACTTGAGCTTTCTCATTTATTTTTTCCTCCTCGATCGCGGTTAGCAACTTGAACCTTTGATGTGTCGTCATTGATACAATATGCATGTGTGTGTAGTTCATTGTTTAATTTATATTGTTTGTAGCTAGTTAGTTCAACAAATGCATGATGGTTAATTATATATTTTATATTATAATAATGCAGATGAATCGGCAATGGATGTACGGTAACCGACTCTCCGGCGAGTTCAGTACGGGTTTGAAAGATTTCCTCGTAGTGGCTAATGCGAACAAGCGGGAGGGTTTTGTTATCTCGTCCATGTGTTAAGTGTAAGAATCGGAAGGGTTACTCTTCCTCAAGAGATGTTCACATGCACCTGCTTCGGCACGGTTTCATGCCAAGCTATAATTGTTGGACCAAGCATGGAGAAAGAGGGGTTATAATGGAAGAAGATGAAGAAGGGGATGATTTCATCGATGAAAGCTATCTTTCTCATTTCGGTGATACTTTCATGGAGGATGCTGAAGGTGAAGGGGAAGGTGAAGGGGAAGGTGAAGAAGAGGATCCGGTTGATGATCTTGGTCGGACCATTGCCGATGCACGGAGACGTCGCGAAACCGAAAAGGAGAGGGAGAATTTGGATCGCATGTTAGAGGATCACGGGAAGGCGCTGTACCCCGGATGCGATGATGGTCCGAAAAAGCTGGGCTGCACACTGGATTTGCTGAAATGGAAGGCACGGGCAGGTGTAGCTGACTCGGCATTTGAAAACTTGCTGAAAATGTTGAAGAATATGTTTCCAAAGAATAACGAGTTGCCCGCCGAGTACGTACGAAGCAAAGAAGGTTGTCTCGCCCTCTAGGTTTAGAGGTTCGAAGATACATGCATGCATCAACGATCGCATCCTCTACCGCGGTGAATACGAGAATTTGAATGAATGCCCGGTATGCACCGCATTGCGTTATAAGATCGAGGCGATGACCCCGGTGACGATGTTGAGGGCCGAAACCCAGGAAGAGGGTTCCCGCCAAGGTGATGTGGTATGCTCCTATAATACCACGGTTGAAACGTCTGTTCAGGAACAAAGAGCATGCCAAGTTGTTGCGATGGCACAAAGAGGACCGTAAGTCGGACGGGGAGTTGAGATGGCACAAAGAGCATGCATGTATGTATGTATGTAGTACCGTAGAATATGTGAAACTCCTTCAAAATTACAATAAAGCACAAAAGAAATAAAACAATACAAATTAAACAGAAAATAGGTTTAGGGGGGGGCAGGTTTAGGGGGGGCCTAAAACCCTAAACCTGCGGCAGCCTTTAGTCGCGGTCGGCCAGAAGAACCGCGACTAAAGGGCCTCCGCCCCGACGGTCGCCTGGCGCCCACGTGGACGGGCCTTTAGTCGCGGTTCGTAAGCGACCGCGACTAAAGGGGGGGGGGGGGCTTTAGTCGCGCTACTTTGGTCGCGGTTGCGCAACCGCGACTAATGGCAGTTGCGAACCGCGACCAAAGGCCCTTTTTCCACCAGTGTGGGTTAGAGCATCCCCACTCGTTGGCGCTCCCCACGTCCAAATCCGGCGAAATTTTCGTCCGGATTGGATGAAGATTTGGCGTGGGGAGCGCCGAAGTTCCAGCCGTCCCCCCGGCAGGAAACCCCCAACCTCGACCATTTGACATATTTCAAACAAATTCAACATAAAATTTAACAAGTTCGGCAAACAAGAGGACGAGAATTGCTGAAACAAATTCGGCGATAACGATACAATGTTTAACAAGTGCTGAAACAAATGAAGCACACAATTTCACAATTTTTCAAACAAATTAAGACAGACTAGTTGGCGTCGGCGTTGGCGTTGCCTCGGAGCCTTCATATGTGCTCCACCAGATCATCTTGCAGCAGCTGGTGCATTGTAGAGCCTCCTCTTCGTCCGAGTCCATGGCCGGCGAGGCAAATGGACGAACACCTGACGGGCGTGGTCGAGGCAACCCGAGCCGCGAGCGACGACGAGCAAGCAGGCCGGAAAACAGGCCGGCGGAAGAGCAGCCAGATAGACCGTCGTCCAAACACGACGGAATATAGGCAGGTGGGGAAGGAGTGGCGGCGCAATCCGGGCAACAAGCCGGCGGGGTGGTGCCGGCGGCGAGAGAGATACGAGGGGTGGGGGAGATTTTGAGCGACGTGGCGGTGGGGTTCGTGCGTCGAGTCACCGACAGATCGGGCCCTTCCCCGCTTTTCACTCGTCCGGAGTCCCCGAGAGCTCCCCGGGGGCCGGGGGGTGTGTGGAATCGCCGGATGGATTTAGGCCCAAATCCGGACGAAAACGAGGAACCGGGGGCGCGACTGGGCCGAATTACGCCGTCCGGATGGAAAAAACGCTCGCCGGGGGCCTCGTCGGGGGACGAGTGGAGATGCTCTTATGCATTTCCTCCAGACTCAAGTGCCCCGCCGTGGGTATGCTCTGCTCTCGTGTAAAATTGAAGCACGGCCTCCCTCCTTGCCCCGTCTAGCATAGGATTTTGCGAAGAGTAGATCGACGGCGCTCCCTTGCCTCCCCTTGCACGGCCATTCTCGCCCCCGGACGTGGAGCTACGAACAAGCCAGAGTATCAGGATCGGCCGCAGCCCTCGGACCAAGGAGACGTACACAGGTCGTCGGCGCACGCACCACAAGTCGTAGAAGCGCCCGTGCCCAGCACCCAGATCGCCCAGACCAGCACTATCCCCTGCAATTGCGTTTGTGCAGCGACGCCTCGATGTAGATCCGGGCACATCGACACAACATTCGGAAGTCGGCCATCGACCTTGCAGCTCAACTAGATGAGGTATGTTCTTTTGTACTATTAATTCTTCTACTCCGTATTATTTTAGTCTATCGTCTTATTGGGTTCTTCAGATTAGTCAATTTTCCCCAATGCGTTGCATATCACACCAGTGCCATTTGGGAATTTTTTATTAGTCCAAGCACAAATTGATCTATCAGATGCAGCTATAATGGTGAATTTTTATTTACTGATTACAATTAGTAGACTGGAAAATCGATGAGGGGACTTGCTCTCTGTTCTAATCTTTAATTTGTACAGAGGTTTCATGTACCTTTGCAGATTCTAAAGTAAGGTATGCTCCTCGACGGTAGGAAGCTCAACAATTCTTCATTACCCACGTAGTCTCTCATCCAGGTGACCAGGTGAGGGTCTTGAGTTTCTGTGCAGGCTCCATCGTTATGTATTGCAGGTTTTGATTTTTTTTTTCCACAGTTGAGAGAACATGCATAGAAAGCTGAGTTGTGATTTGAGATTCTCATTAGTCTGTACTATTTGTTGGAGATCTTGTACAGGTTGTTTGTCAGTTTCTATGCAAAATCCACCTCAGGTTTTGATCATCTTCACCACATGCTTGAATTTTTTTATGTCAATTCTGAGAGAGGAACCGGTTTACAACCGGTCATGAAGATTTGTCGTAAAATCCACATCATGATTGAATAAATAGGCAGTGAAATTTATTTCTACCACTGACGAATCTATTTTTTCTGGAATATTATTTGTGGCATTGATTAAACAGGCATGTAATTTCACTTTCTTCTTATAAATATTTTTCGTTAACCAAGCCAATAGTTATATACAGGCCCCACCGGAAAAAGCACTAAGGTCTTGTTTGCAGCAGGCTGCATAGATGTGTTGCAATGATGAAACAGGTTTATTATATTATTATGTCAATTCATCTCATTGTTCCATTTTTTTGTGGACCTTTCTCATCTCCTTTTACTACTAATCTTTTTCATATTTCTGATTTCTTTACCTGTTCTGCAACCAGTTCAGCAGTTCTGTGAGCAGTTCTGATTTCTTTACACTAGCTATGTTCATAAGTTTATAAAGAAAGGGAGTGGTAGTTCAGGATGATTAGTACAACTCTGAAGTGATTCATCGGGCTCCCCATGTTGTATAAGTTTAGCATATTATCCTCTCCATATAGAATACTATTTACTTGTTTAGTAATTAGTATGCTCCATTCCATGCTCCCACCTATATTCGGGTACCACTCAATCCATTTTCACCATTTCAGTTGCTATTATCACTTTGCAGGTGTGTAAGCAGCTATAAGTCAGTGTTTACCCATCTCATATCTCATTGTACCGCCACTGAATTGTTGTTCGACTATAGTGTAAGGTGTCCAATATTAATCTCATTACATGTTTCAAAAAATATTAATCCAACCTTCATAGCCAACTTTTTTTTTTGACCCTGGCTTCATAGCCAACTTGACCAAAACATACTTTACTCACCTTCATAGTTAATTCTTTCTCAAAGTAACTAGCCATGCATTCTATGAGTCATAATTCTAGCCCATGATGATCCGTTTTGTTTTTAAAATATACCCATGATGAAACTTGAATCAATTGGGAGTCTGTACTACTTATGTACTCTATGATAGAGTATTTATGGTCGATAATATTATTTTAGTCCATTTTTCTGTATCGCCCCTCATTCTCATCCAAACCTCCAGATTGTCCATGACCCCGTCGCTGATAAACTGAGAGTTCTTCTGAAAATGCACATATGAATTTTGGGTAACACAGCGCTCCCCTGCCTCCCCTTGCACGGCTGTTTTGTGATAGTATGATGGAAAGAGATGATGGAAGCGTGCATTTTTTTGTAATTACATGTTCAATGATGCTATATTTATGTTCATCTACAACTGATTTGAAATAAAATGATGTATTATGTATGGCTTCGGAAGGTAAATAGATGATGATACATATGCTGGTCTTAGCTCATCCTGATTGAGCTTTGCTGGTTCCGAACCACACCTAAAAAAGTAAAAATATTTTAGCCAAGTACTAATTGCTTCCATATAATTTGTCAGTCTACTTTTACCTATTATCTTTTCATGAGTAGATCTATGTTTGTGATTTTAATGGAACATTTGTAGGTTGCCCACGTTAGCTATTGGGCATATTGTATTCTTTGCTTTATGTTGACGTGACTTGAGGCTTTCAATCTTCAAAAAATGTGTTTACATGAAGGTGATGAATAAATAATAAATGTATTGAAGTGATCTTGGATGGAGGAAAGAGCAGGTAATTCTCTTAGTGTATATTCGGTTCTTGCTAAGCATCATAGTCTCAAAACAAAAGGAGGCATTGTCGTAACCATATACCTTTGCATTTATTTCATTACGTTTTTGGAATCTGCACAATTGCTTGCTCTAGAAGATGAGTCATTCCACTAGCAAGAGGTTCACAACTTTACTGTTTTTTTTTTTGTAAATGTACATATTTAGTGTTTGACATCAGAGTAAGTAGTTATTTTCTTATATGTATGAAGCATGGACTAATCCCCCTCCATGTATGCATTTATGCAGCCGGTGCATTAGTTATTTATTTACTACTTTGGTTAGCTAATTTAACATATTTTTTTAGTCCAATGGTGTGGCTGATTAATTAGTTGAGTGTGGTACTAACTAGGATAATGGCCAGTGCTCTGTATATCCTTGGGAAACCCAGGTTTTACAAGTATTTTAGCGGTTGTAGCGACTAACAACTTTGGTTGTTGGCAGCTCCAGTCTAGGTTTTTCTATCTGAGCTGAGAACACGTCCACTTGCTTGGCCATTATGGCTTCGGTGGAAAATATATTACAACAAAATGATCAAAAATGCATTGCATGTTGATACAATATGAGGGGTTGGAAGTTTTTTTACTTCAGTGTATTCAGAGGAGTCGAGCAAATTTGCCCATCATTTGTAAATAACCTATATGAAGTGAGATGAGCAGCAGTGTCAATATATGAGTTGAAGTGCTAAGATATATATTTTATAGTTGAATCACTCGAAATTTGTGTAACAGAATTGACTGTATATGATTTGCCAGTTTATACATCATTCTTGGCCTTTCAGTTTTATGTAATTTATCTTCCTTTTTTTGTGTGTAATCTAATACCTATGGATTGCGCAATATATCCGATAGTTTGGAACATGTTTTTGTGTGTTGCATTAGCCTAAATAAACTTATTTTAATGAAAACGTGCTTTGCACGTGCAACTTTACTAGTACTATATAGTATGCATGATCGATCTATGCAATACAAATAGTATGCCTCAATATATTCCATCATCAAGTTGAACTCGTACACTTCAAAAAGAAACACACCCCTCTCTACTAGGCCTAGATTCATACGTGCACAGAAGTTCTTAGCCGGACACGACTCTTAGTTTCCTAAGATAAATATCCTAACTAATTTGCTACACTCAACATGCAAATCTTCATGCACGGTATATCGTGGCCAATTCAGTGTACCACCATCCTGTAATAGCTTCGTGTGAAAGTCTGAAACATAAAGTTTAGATTTTGTATAGTCAGATTCCAACCTTGCCAATTAAATGAACCGTCGTGCTAGCTAACTTACCTATGAAAACTTTGAAATTCCGCAACCATAAATCTACAGCTCCGTTTTAAATAGTTGTTCTTCCGCTAAGTTTGTAATTATATTCTCCACAACTTTTGTGTAGAAAGTTTTCCCATCCGATCAATTTTCTCGGACAACTTTTCGGACACCATTAGATTTTTAACCGCGATTTGTAAAATCAATATCTTGAGTTCTACACGTCGATTTTCGACAAACTTTATACCATTGGAATCAGTAAAATGCCTAGATCATTCTGAACATTTTGCATTTCGATTTCGCACAATTTATTTTTCGCGGTATTTCTATGATCCGCAATACCGTTTTTCATCTATAAAAATCATTTAGATAAATTCATCATGTTTCATGATCACATCTCTCCATAACATATTATCCTAGTTCGTATTACTCAAATAACAATTGAGTTATTTGAGTAAAGTGTGACATGTCATATTTTAGACTTTCACCTTGCTCCGGTGATGTCGAGAAAACCCTACTACATATCTCATGTGTTTAACCCTTGTTATCCATTAGGACCCGTGAACCAAATCCCGACACCTATCATGCATTCAACCTCATGCCCACTTAATCTTATTGGCTTATTGAACTATTCAATTTACAAATGAGTTAATTGAGTAATTCAATATATCACAAATCTATCTCCAAAGCCATATCTTGCAAGTCATGCCTCATGCTATATCTTCTTTATCCGATGATTAAAATACAATGAATAAAAACTTGTTGTTTGCTTTGTTTGATTATGTTGCTATGAATGGTGTGTTTATGTTGTGTTATATTTTTTTATCTTATAGTTCGTGTGAAAAGCGACGTATTTTTGATTGAGAGAAGTGAACGATCTTCAATTACCAAAAAGGCAAGTGACATTCAAATCCTACTTATTTTCTTTATGCATTAGTGTTTTGAAACTAGTATGCATGGTAGGATTTTGATTTCAAAAGTAAATTATTATGCTATGCTTAGCAAACCCTAGTCGTGTGTAGCTACTCCTGAACCTATTGCTAGGATGCTTTAATTTTTGCTTTGCAACATCAAATGCCAAATGCTGTTTCGTTATTGGTTGTGAGTGTTTGAAAATTAAAAATTAACAACCCAAATGAAACACCTGGGTGGATTGGTTGATTGGTGGGCGGCTGCTCAGGTCCATGCCCCGAGTGGGCTAAAGTGGTGAATCCCTGAGAGTGCGCATGTTGTAGAGTGGTCGCTTTTGACTGCACACCTGGTTTTCACCAGGGGATCGTGTGGGGGTTTACTACCTGTAAGGGGTTTTAAGCTTGTGAGTTCCACTTGTGGTTGGCCACCCAGGATTAAAGAGATTACTATGTCGTCCATGTTTTAGTTAGCTTCCAGTGCAGCCTTATGGTATTATGGGCTCTGCCGGCATTAAGTAAGTTGTGGGGGTTCAACTTGTGGCTAGACAGTGGGTGGAGGCGACGGCCAAGGGAACGAGTCTAGTTTGTATGGTTGAATTCTTCTTCTGAAAGATCTTGTCTCATTCTTCTCTTGGGAAGGGTGGGTCGTAAGGTGAAAGTGCACAACCTCTTGAGAGTTAAACCTAAGATCTTAGCCGTGTCCCCGGTTACGGACAATTTGAGCTTCTAGGCAAGGAATGTACGGAAGAATCTCATCACCTTTTCTGAATGTATTTAAAATTTGATCAACCTTGTAAAACTCATGGGAGATGTAACCATGTGATTATTCTAAAACCCATGGAGGATTTAACCATGGTGTGATTTCATAATGTCATTCAAAGATTTTCAAAATGTTTTGTTTTAAATAAAATCTAGGATAAAATTGGCTTTATGCAAATTAGCCTAAACTCCACTAGCCAAATATCATGTAGATAGTCATGCCTAAAAACTGCCACCATATAAGTGTCATTTGCCAGTACATCATTGTACTGACCTCCATTCGTGGGGCTGCATATTCAAACGTGCAGGATTTTCTGAGGAGAAGAAAGTGGTAGGATCTCGAGTCTACATTCCAACATGACTGCCTGTGGCACATGAAGATGATGAAGGCTCATTGATGATTTACTTTCCGCTGTGTTTGTTCTGAACATTGTTGAGCTAGTACATGTGACTATGCAATTTGTAAGGTTTTAATTTACCCTCTGGATCAACGATGTAGTAATTTGATACTATTGCAATGATTACTACATTTTGTAATGTGTGTGCTATCAGTGATCCCGGGAATAGCACTATACACAGGTATCTTGCCTTTATTAAAAGGTAGGGTACTATATGTAAACAATACAAATATCCTTAGACAAAGCATTTGATGTTTTATCCCTAGTGGCAACAGCACATCCACAACCTTAGGGGTTGCTGTCACTCCCCCAGATTCAATGGAGACATGAACCCACTATCTAGCATAAATACTCCCTCTTGGAGTTACAAGTATCAACTTGGCCAGAGCCTCTACTAGCAACGGAGAGCATGCAAGAACATAAATAACATATATGATAGATCAATAATCAACTTGACATAGTATTCCATATTCATCGGATCCCAACAAACACAACATGTAGCATTACAAATAGATGATCTTGATCATGATAGGCAGCTCACAAGATCTAAACATGATAGCACAAGAGGCGAAGACAACCATCTAGCTATCGCTATGGACCCGTAGTCCAAGGATGAACTACTCACGCATCAGTCCGGAGGCGGGCATGGTGATGTAGAGCCCTCCGGTGATGATTCCCCTCTCCGGCAGGGTGCCGGAGGCGATCTTTTGAACCCCCCCGAGATGGGGTTGACGGTGGCGGCGTCTCTGGAACTTTTCTCGTATCGTGGCTCTCGGTACTAGGGTTTTCGCGACGGAAGGAATAAATAGGCGAAGGGGCAGCGTCGGGGGCGCCCGAGGGGCCCACCCCATAGGCCAGCGCGGCCAGAGGTGGGGCCGCGCCGCCCTATGGCGTGGCCGCCTCGTGTCCCCTCTTCGTCTCCTCTTCGGTGTTCTGGAAGGCTCCATGGAAATAGGACCGTGGGCTTTTGTTTCGTCCAATTCCGAGAATATTCGTAAACTAACTTTTGTGAAATCAAAAACAGCAGAAAACAGGAACTAGCACTGCGGCATCTTGTTAATAGGTTAGTCCCGGAAAATGCATAAAAACATTATAAAGTATGACTAAAACATGTTGGTATTGTCATAAAACTAGCATGGAACATAAGAAATTATAGATACGTTGGAGACGTATCAAGCATCCCCAAGCTTAGTTCCTACTCGCCCTCGAGTAGGTAAACGATAAAAACAATAATTTCTGAAGTGACATGCTACCAACATAATCTTGATCAATACTATTGTAAAGCATATGAGATGAATGAAGTGATTCAAAGCAATGGTATATAATTTTTCTAACAAAAAGATAATGACTAAACAATTGAATCATATAGCAAAAACTTTTCATGAATAGTACTTTCGAGACAAGTATCAAAAAGTCTTGCATAAGAGTTAACTCATAAAGCAATAGATTCTTAATAAGAGGTTTTGAAGCAACACAAAGGATGATTAAGTTTCAGCAATTGCTTTCAACTTTCAACATGTATATCTCATAGATAATTGTCAACACAAAGTAATATAATAAGTGCAATAAGTAAGCATGTAAGAATCAACGCACACAGTTGACACAAGTGTTTGCTTCTAAGATAGAAAGAAGTAGGTAAACTGACTCAACATAAAGTAAAAGAAAGGCCCTTCGCAGAGGGAAGCAGGAATTACTCATGTGCTAGAGCTTTTTATTTTGAAAACATGGAAACAACTGTGTCAATGGTAGTAATAATTCATATGGGTTATGCATAAAACTTCTTATAAGTTGCAAGCCTCATGCATCGAATACTAACAGTGCCCGCACCTTGTCCTAATTAGCTCGGATTTCCATGGATTATCATCGCATTACATATGTTTCAACCAAGTGTCACAAAGGGGTACCTCTATGCCACCTGTACAAAGGTCGAAGGAGATAAATCGCATTTGATTTCTCGATTTTGATAGATCTCAACTTGAGGACATCCATACCGGGACAACATAGAAAACAGATAATGGACTCCTCTTTTTAATGCTTTAAGCATTCAACAATAAATAATATTCTCATAAGAGATTTTGAGGATTAATGTCGAAGCTGAAACTTTCACCATGATACATGGTTTTGGTTGGCGGCCCAATGTTCTTCTCTAACAACATGCATACTCAAACCATTTCAACTCATGGCAAATCTCCCTTATTTCAGACAAGACGAACATGCATAACAACTCACATGATATTCAACAAAGGTGTGACAGGTTGATGGCGTCCCCAGAAACATGGTTACCGCTCAGCAAGCAACTTATAAGAACTAAGATACATAAACAACATATTCATTACCACAATAGTTTTTTAGGCTACTTTCCCATGAGCTATGTATTGCAAAGATAAGGAATGAATTTTTAAAGGTAGCACGCAAGCAATTTACTTTGGAATGGCAGAAAAATACCACATATAGGTAGTTATGGTGGACACAAATGGCATAGGTTTTGGCTCAAGGTTTTTGGATGCACGAGAAGCATTCCCTCTCAGTACAAGGCTTTGGCTAGCAAGGTTGTTTGAAGCAAACACAAGTATGAACCGATACAGCAAAAACTTACACAAGAACATATTGCAAGCATTATAAGACTCTACACTGTCTTCCTTGTTGTTCAAACACTTTTATCAGAAAATATCTAGACCTTAGAGAGACCAATCATGCAAACCAAATTTAAACAAGCTCTACGGTAGTTCTCCACTAATAGATTTAAACTACATGATGCAAGAGCTTAAACATGATCTACTTGAGAGCTCAAAACAATTGCCAAGTATCAAATTATTCAAGACAATATGAGGCATTTTCTGTTTCCACCCAAATAACAACAAGTATAAGTGCTGCGGCTTTCAGCTTTCGCCATGAATATTAAAGTAAAACGAAGAACACAAGTGTTCAAATGAAAAAGCGGAGCGTGTCTCTCTCCAACACAAGGATTGCTAGGATCCGATTTTATTCAAACATAAACAAAATAAAAGCAAACAGACGCTCCAAGTAAAGCACATAAGATGTGACAGAATTAAAATATAGTTTCACTAGAGGTGACCTGATAAGTTTTGATGAAGAAGGGGATGCCTTGGGCATCCCCAAGCTTAGACGCTTGAGTCTTCTTGAAATATGCAGGGATGAACCATGGGGGCATCCCCAAGCTTAGAATTTTCACTCTTCTTCATCATATCATATCATCCTCCTCTCTTGATCCTTGAAAACTTCCTCCACACCAAACTCAAAGCAATCTCATTAGAGGGTTAGTGCATAATCAAAAATTCACATGTTCAGCAAGGACACAATCATTCCCAACACTTCTGGACATTACCCAAGGCTACTGAAATTTAATGGAGCAAATAAATCCACTCAAACACAGTAAAAGAGGCAATGCGAAATAAAAGGCAGAATCTATCAAAACAGAACAGTCCGTAAAGATGAATTATTTCGAGGCACTTAACTTGCTCAGATGGAAAAACTCAAAACTAATGAAAGTTGCGTACATATCTGAGGATCACGCATGAAGTTTTGCAAATTTTTTAGATTCTTCTATAGAGAGAAAAACGCGAATTCGTGACAGCTAAGAAATCTGTTTCTACGCAGAAATCAAAATTTAGTATCAACTTCTATTAGAGACTTTACTTGGCACAACAATGCAAGAAAATAAAGATACAAAGGTATTGCTACAGTAGTAACAAGCACCTTGACTCAAATATAAAACAAAAATTGCAGAAATAAAATAATGGGTTGTCTCCCATAAGCGCTTTTCTTTAACACCTTTCATCTAGGCGCAGAAAGTGCAAATCAAGTAATATCAAGAGAAGAAGCATCAACATCATAATTTGTTCTAATAATAGAATCAAAAGGCATCTTCATTCTCTTTCTAGGGAAGTGTTCCATACCTTTCTTAAGAGGGAATTGATACTTAATATTTCCTTCTTTCATATCAATAATAGCACCAACAGTTCGAAGAAAGGGTCTTCCCAAAACAATTGGACAAGATGCATTGCATTCAATATCCAAAACAACAAAATCAACGGGGACAAGGTTATTGTTAACCGTAATGTGAACATTATCAATTCTCCCCAAAGGTCTCTTTGTAGAATTATCAGAAAGATTAACATCCAAATAGCAACATTCCAAAGGTGGCAAGTCAAGCATATCATAAAGTTTCTTAGGCATAACAGAAATACTTGCACCAAGATCACATAAAGCATTACAATCAAAATCATTGACTTTCATTTTAATGATGGGCTCCCAACCATCTTCCAACTTCCTAGGGATAGAAGCTTCAAGTTTTAATTTCTCTTCCCTAGCTTTAATGAGAGCATTTGTAATATGTTTTGTAAAGGCTAAGTTTATAGCACTAGCATTAGGACTTCTAGAAAGTTTTTGTAAGAACTTAATAACTTCAGAAATATGACAATTATCAAAATCAAAACCATTATGATCTACAGCAATGGGACCATTGTCCCCAACACTCTGAAAAATTTCAGCACTTTTATCACAAACAGTTTCAGGCAGTTTTGCACACTTTGTAGTAGAAGTAGAGACATTGCCAACACCAATTATTTTACCATTGATACTAGCAGGTTTAGCAACATGTGAAGCATCAACATTACTAGTGGTGGTAATATTCCAAACTTTAGCTATATTATTCTCTTTAGCAAGTTTTTCTTCTCCTTCTTCTATTTCCCATCTAGCATGAAATTCAGCCATCATTCTAATATTGTCATTAATTCGAACTTGGATAGCATTTGTTTTAGCAAGAATTTTGTTATCATTATCCTCAGGTTTAGCAGCCATTTTATTAATTAAAGAAGCTTGTGACTCAGACATGTATGAAATTCGGTTTTCGGCATTTGAAAGCTTAGTTTGCAAACCAGAAATTTCCATATTCAAATTCTCAAGTTGATTCCCTATATTTTTCAACAAGGCAGATTGTTCATTCATAGTTTTAGTAAACAATTGATTTTGCTCATATTGTGATTGCATATAGCTCTTAGTAGCTCTTTCAATTTCCAGCATCTTTTCCTCACTAGGCAAAACAGGTCTACCATAAGAATTACTATACCCACTACCACTATTAGAAGGATATGGCCTATAGTTGTTGTTACCAAAATTATTCCTATAAGCATTGTTGTTGAAATTATTATTCTAATGAAATTCACATCAACATGCTCTTCTTGAGCAACCAATGAAGCTAAAGGAACATTATTAGGATCAACATGAGATCTACCATTAAAAAGCATAGACATAATAACATCAATCTTATCACTCAATGAAGAGGTTTCTTCAACAGAATTTACCTTCAAACCTTGAGGAATTCTTTCAGTGTGCCATTCAGAGTAGTTGATCATCATATCATCAAGAAGCTTTGTTGCAGCACCCAAAGTGATGGACATAAAAGTACCTCCAGCAGCTGAATCCAATAGGTTCCTTGAAGAAAAATTCAATCCTGCATAAAAGGTTTGGATGATCATCCAAGTAGTTAGTCCATGGGTAGGGCAATTCTTTACCAAAGATTTCATCCTCTCCCATGCTTGGGCAACATGCTCATTATCCAATTGCTTAAAATTCATAATGCTACTTCTCAAAGATATAATCTTAGCAGGAGGATAATATTTTCCAATAAAAGCATCTTTACATTTAGTCCATGAATCAATACTATTTTTAGGCAAAGACAGCAACCAATCTTTAGCTCTTCCTCTTAAGGAGAAAGGAAACAATTTCAGTTTTATAATATCCCCATATATATCCTTATACTTTTGCATTTCACAAAGTTCAACAAAATTATTAAGATGGGCAGCAGCATCATCAGTACTAACACCAAAAAATTGCTCTCTCATAACAAGATTTAGTAAAGCAGGTTTAATTTCATAAAATTCTGCTGTAGTAGCAGGTGGAGCAATAGGAGTGCATATAAAATCATTATTATTTGTGCTAGTGAAATCACACAACTTAGTATTCTCAGGAGTACCCATTTTAGCAGTAATAAAAATAAACTAAGCAAAACCAAATTAAATAAAGTAAAACAAGTAACTAATTTTTTTGTGTTTTTGATATAAAGAAAGCAAACAAGATAGAAACTAAAATAAAGCAAGACAATAAACAAAGTAAAGAGATTGGGTGTGAGAGACTCCCCTTGCAGCGTGTCTTGATCTCCCCGGCAACGGCGCCAGAAAATTTGCTGCTGGCGTGGGAGGCAGCTCCTTGTGACGGTAAAGCACACGTCCGTTGGGAACCCCAAGAGGAAGGTATGATGAGTACAACAGCGAGTTTTCCCTCAGTAAGAAACCAAGGTTTATCGAACCAGTAGGAGATGAAGGCCACGTGAAGGTTGTTGGTGAAGGAGTGTAGTGCGGCGCAACACCAGTGATTCCGGCGCCAACGTGGAACCTGCACAACACAATCAAGCTACTTTGTCCCAACTTAACAGTGAGGTTGTCAATCTCACCGGCTTGCTGAAAACAAAGGATTAAACGTATGGTGTGGAAAATGATGTTTGCTTGCAGAAAACAAAAGAGAACAATGATTGTAGTAGATTGTATTTCAGATGTAAAAGAATGGACCGGGGTCCATAGTTCACTAGTGGTATCTCTCCAATAAGATAAATAGCATGTTGTGTGAACAAATTACAGTTGGGCAATTGACAAATAGAGATGCATATACATATCATGATGACTACTATGAGATTTACTTAGGGCATTACGACAAACAACATAGACCGCCATCCAGCATGCATCTATGCCTAAAAAGTCCACCTTCAGGTTAGCATCCGCACCTCTTCCAGTATTAAGTTGCAAACAACAGATAATTGCATTAAGTACTGTGCGTAATGTAAACAATACAAATATCCTTAGACAAAGCATTGATGTTTTATCCCTAGTGGCAACAAGACATCCACAACCTTAGGGGTTGCTCGTCACTCCCCGCATTCAATGGAGACATGAACCCACTATCTAGCATAAATACTCCCTCTTGGAGTTTCAAGTATCAACTTGGCCAGAGCCTCTACTAGCAACGGAGAGCATGCAAGAACATAAATAACATATATGATAGATCAATAATCAACTTGACATAGTATTCCATATTCATCGGATCCCAACAAACACAACATGTAGCATTACAAATAGATGATCTTGATCATGATAGGCAGCTCACAAGATCTAAACATGATAGCACAAGAGGAGAAGACAACCATCTAGCTACTTCTATGGACCCGTAGTCCAAGGATGAACTACTCACGCATCAGTCCGGAGGCGGGCATGGTGATGTAGAGCCCTCCGGTGATGATTCCCCTCTCCGGCAGGGTGCCGGAGGCGATCTTCTGAACCCCCCGAGATGGGGTTGACGGCGGCGGCGTCTCTGGAATCTCTGGAACTTTTCTCGTATCATGGCTCTCGGTACTAGGGTTTTCGCGACGGAAGGAATAAATAGGCGAAGGGGCAGCGTCGGGGGGCGCCTGAGGGGCCCACCCCATAGGCCGGCGCGGCCGCCTCGTGTTCCCTCTTCGTCTCCTCTTCGGTGTTCTGGAAGGCTCCGTGGAAAATAGGACCGTGGGCTTTTGTTTCGTCCAATTCCGAGAATATTCGTAAACTAACTTTTCTGAAATCAAAAACAGCGGAAAACAGGAACTGGCACTGCAGCATCTTGTTAATAGGTTAGTCCCGGAAAATGCATAAAAACATTATAAAGTATGACTAAAACATGTTGGTATTGTCATAAAACTAGCATGGAACATAAGAAATTATAGATACGTTGGAGACGTATCAGCTACCATATTAGCCTTCCTACAGCTCTACATATTGTCTCGACGTGCTTGGTGTCGACACGTGGTAATCGCTTTAGCAATCTTTGGAGACGCTGATCCTTGTTTGTTGCCATATCACCTTCCTCCTGTTGGTAAGAACTTGTAAGTGCTTTGTATTTTGCTTGACGAATTGCGCGTGAACCACCATATTCCGTAGTTTGTAGGCATATACATTTGTGCTTTTTGAGTACTAACCATGTCAGGACCTACACCGGCCGCTGTTGACCCGGCCAAGATGACGAGTGAGGAGTTGCATGCTCACTTCACCCACCTTTTGGGCGGGCATGCACGCGACGTTGATGCGCGCATTAGTGACGTGGACGCCAAACTCACCGACGCGCTGGACAAGCTGGATGGCCTCGAGACAGCTTTCAACTCCAAGCTCGACGCCAAGTTCCAGGAGGTATTGACTCAGTTATCGTAGCCTCGCGACAACGTGCGATGTCGCGCACGCCGCGTTCCCTGTGCGGACGTGCCAGCGGGTACCGCTCCTGCAGCAGCAGCCGCACATGACGCGCCTTCTGATGAAGGATACGAGGATTATGGAGGGAACGAGGACGAGCAAGTCGATGAGAATGTGCTGGATGACGAGGAGGTCCAACAACCTGCACCTGGTCGTCCACGACAGCTGAACCGCAACGCTCGCCCACCTCCACGGCCGGTACGTGATGATGATCATGTTGCTAAACTAAAATTGAATATTCCGCCATTTGAGGGTAGATATAATCCTGATGCATATCTTACATGGGAATTGGAAGTAGAGCAACGCTTTGCATGTGTACGCTATCCTGATCATTTGCGTGTTAGTGTTGCTACTTGTGAGTTCACAGATTTTGCATCTATTTGGTGGTCTGAGCATTGTAGAGTACATCATGCTAATATTCCTACTACTTGGGTTGGTTTAAAACTTGCCATGCGTACTCGTTTTGTTCCTCCACATTATCAACATGATTTGCTGAAAAAATTGTCTCGTTTAGAACAAGGAAAAAAATTCTGTAGAAGACTACTATCAAGAATTGAAAAATGGCATGATTCGTTGTGGTATTGTAGAGGATAATGAGGCTATGCTTGCACGATTCTTTGGTGGTTTGAATAAAGAGATTCAGCATATTCTAGATTATAAGGAGTACAACACTATTACTCGCTTGTTTCATCTTGCCTGCAAAGTTGAACGTGAAGTGCAGGATCGTCAACCACCATGGAGAAGAGCTAATGTTTCTGCAGGTCGTACATCGTCATAGACTCTACGACAATCAGCGCCACCATCTCGTGGGGCTGCACCAGCGCCTACTACCTCCAAGTACACTGCGCCTGCATCACGAGCACCACCGGCTGCTACTCCACCACCATCTGCTAGTCCTCCTCGAAGTTCATCTTCGATGGCCTCTACGGGGAAGACGCGCGACATTCAAGGTCGCAAATGCTTGGGATTTGGACACATAGAGAGAGAATGCAGAACCAAGCGTGTGATGTTGGTGCGTGAAGATGGAGAATATGATTCTGCAAGTGACTTTGATGAAGATACATTGGCCCTTATTGCTGCACGTGATGGCACCAATTCTGATTCTGAGAGAGAGATGGAGGTAATGGAAGCTGACACTGCTGATCAGTACAGGAGCTTAGTTGAACAGCGTGTGTTGAGCGTGCAATTGAGCAAATCTGAGCATGATCAACGCCACAACCTGTTCCAAACAAGAGGTGTGGTAAAAGAGCGAGCTATACGGATCATCATTGATGGAGGGAGTTGCAATAATCTGGCTAGCGTTGACATGGTGGAGAAGCTTTCTCTTCCTACAAGACAGCGCACACATCCATATTACATTCAATGGTTTGAGAGCTCTCGGAAGCTCAAGGTAACAAGAACTACACGTGTGCATTTTACTATTAGTACATATTCTGATTTTGTGGATTGTGATGTTGTACCTATGCAAGCTTGTTCTTTGTTACTTGGTAGACCTTGGCAATTTGATAGAGAATCTGTTCATAATGGTAAAACTAATCAGTATTCTCTTATGCATGATGGAAAGAAAATTGGTCTCAAACCTATGACTCCTGAACAAATATTAAAAGATGATCTTGTTAAAGCTAGTAGAGTAAAAAACGAGGAGAAACATAAGAGTGAAAATCAGATTGTTGCTGCAGATTTTGTGCCACATAAGACTAATACTAAAGCTGATTCAAACCATGCTACTGAAATTCGTTTGAAAAATCTTTGTTTGCTTGCTAGCAAATCTGATATTGCTGAACTTGATGTGAACACTACTCAATGCTATGCTATTATTTTCAAAGAAGTTCTGTTTTCATTTGAGGATATGCCTCCTTCTTTGCCACCTGCGGTTGCTAACCTTTTGCAGGAATTCATTGATGTGTTCCCACAAGATGTACCACCTGGTCTACCACCTATCCGTGGGATCGAACACCAGATTGATTTGATTCCAGGTGCTTCGCTGCCCAACCGTGCGCCATATCGTACCAACCCTGAAGAGACGAAAGAGATTCAGCGACAAATTCAGGTTCTCCAAGATAAAGGTTACATTCGTGAGTCTCTTAGTCCATGTGATGTTCCTATTATTTTGGTACCTAAGAAAGATGGTTCTTCGCGCATGTGTACTGATTGTAGAGCTATTAATAATATTACCATTCGATACCGTCACCCTATACCACGTTTGGATGATATGCTTGATGAGTTGAGTGGTTCTATTATGTTCTCTAAAGTTGATTTGCGTAGTGGTTACCACCAGATTCGTATGCAATTAGGAGATGAGTGGAAAACAGCGTTTAAAACTAAGTTCGGTTTATATGAGTGGTTTGTGATGCCTTTTGGTTTAACTAATGCACCTAGTACTTTCATGAGACTGATGAACGAAGTTTTACGTGCTTTTATTGGACGTTTTGTGGTGGTATACTTCGATAATATTCTGATTTATAGCAAATCTTTGGAGGATCATTTGGATCATTTACGTGTTGTTTTCAATGCTTTACGTGATGCACGTTTGTATGGTAATCTTGAGAAGTGCACCTTTTGCACCAATCAAGTTGCGTTTCTTGGCTATGTTGTTACTACGCAGGGTATTGAAGTTGATCCAGCCAAGATTGAGGCAATTGAGAGTTGGCCGCAGCCAAAGACGGTCACACAAGTGAGGAGTTTTCTTGGCCTCGCTGGTTTCTATAGGAGCTTTGTGAAAGGTTTTGGATCCATTGCTGCGCCGCTGAATGAGCTTACAAAGAAGGATGTGCCCTTTGTGTGGGGCGATGCACAACAAGAAGCCTTCATGATACTCAAAGATAAGTTAACACATGCTCCATTACTCCAACTTCCTGATTTTAGTAAGACTTTTGAGCTTGAATGTGATGCTAGTGGAATTGGTTTGGGAGGTGTGTTATTACAAGAGGGTAAACCTGTTGCATATTTTAGTGAGAAATTGAGTGGTCCTAGTCTGAACTATTCTACTTATGATAAAGAATTATATGTGCTGGTTCGGACATTAGAAACTTGGCAACATTATTTATGGCCTAAAGAATTTGTTATACATTATGATCATGAATCTTTGAAGCATATTCGTAGTCAGCTAAGTTGAATCGTCGCCATGCAAAGTGGGTTGAATTTATTGAGTCTTTTCCTTATGTTATCAAACACAAAAAGGGTAAAGATAATGTTATTGCCGATGCTTTGTCGCGCCGTTATACTATGCTATCTCAACTTGACTTCAAGATTTTTGGATTAGAAACTATAAAGGAACAATACTTGCATGATGCTGATTTTAAAGATGTGTTGCTGAATTGTAAAGATGGTAGAACATGGAACAAATTCATCCTCAATGATGGATTCGTGTTCCGTGCTAACAAGCTATGCATCCCAGATAGTTCCGTTCGTCGTTTGTTGTTGCAGGAGGCGCATGAAGGAGGATTGATGGGACATTTTGGTGTTAAGAAGACGGAGGATGTACTTGCTGCACACTTCTTTTGGCCACGTCTGCGTCGCGACGTTGAGAGATTTGTGGCACGCTGCACTACATGTCAAAAAGCTAAGTCTCGACTTAATCCACATGGTTTATATATACCTCTTCCTGTTCCTAGTGTACCTTGGGAGGATATTTCTATGGATTTCGTTTTGGGATTGCCTCGTACACAGAAGGGGAGGGATAGTATCTTTGTTGTTGTGGATCGGTTTTCCAAGATGGCACACTTTATTCCATGTCATAAGACTGATGATGCTACACATGTTGTTGATTTGTTCTTTCGCGAAATTGTTCGTTTACATGGTGTGCCAAATACTATTGTTTCTGATCGTGATACTAAGTTTCTTAGCCACTTTTGGAGATGTTTATGGGCTAAGTTGGGGACTAAATTGTTGTTTTGTACTACATGTCATCCCCAAACTGATGGACAAATTGAAGTAGTAAATAGAACTTTGTCTACTATGTTGCGGGCTGTTTTGAAGAAGAACTTAAAATTGTGGGAAGAGTGTTTGCCTCATATTGAATTTGCTTACAATCGTTCGCTGCATTCTACCACTAAGATGTGCCCTTTTGAGATTGTGTATGGTTTTGTACCACGTGCACCTATTGATTTGTTGCCTTTACCATCTTCGGTGCAAAATAATTTGGATGCTACAGATCGTGCTGAATTGATACTAAAATTGCATGAGACTAAGAAAGATAACATAGAACGCATGAATGCTAAATATAAAATTTATGGGGATAGAGGAAGAAAGCTTGTTGTGTTTGATATTGGTGATCTTGTTTGGTTGCATTTGCGCAAAGATTGTTTTCCTGAATTGCCCAAGTCCAAACTAATGCCACGTGCTGCTGGTCCTTTTAAGGTGTTAGAGAAAATAAATGATAATGCATATAAACTTGAGCTTCCTGCAGAATTGGGTACGGTTAGTCCTACATTTAACATTGCAGATTTGAAGCCTTACTTTGGTGAAGAAGCTGAGCTTTCTTCGAGGACGACTTCAATTCAAGAAGGGGAGCATGATGAGGACATCCCATCTATGGATACAACCGCTGTACCTACAGCCACACAAATACAAGGACCAATCGCTCGAGCTCGTGCCAAACAACTTAACTATCAGGTACTTTCGTTTCTTGGAACTATTCCTCACATACATGAGAATATGATGCTGCCTAAATCAGATGTGTTTGTTACTGTTAGGAATGATGGACCTAGCATGGATGAGGAAGACAAGCATTGGAGCATGATCACGCATGGAGGAGATGGCAGCAAGCATGTGAGGATTGAAGAGGATGCCCCGACTGGAGATTTCAGAACTTTGAAGCCACCATAATTGGAGATGAAGACATGGACGAAATATAGAGTTTTCCACTTCATAATTTCATCCATATGATTACATGGTGCTGCGACATCATTAGTTTTGGGCCAGGCCCATGTAATTTTCGCAGGAATTAAGTCAGCCACTTTTTAGAGTCCGTATTGAAGGGGGAAAGGCCTTCTAGGGTTTTGTTCGGCCACCATACGTATGGCTGGCCGAAACCCCACCTTTTCCTCCTTTAAATACCCCCATAGCCGTCACGTTTAGACTCAAATTTTGATTAGACTAAAAGTTAGCCATTGCTGCAACTCTCGTGTACTTCTTTTGAGGCCAACGCCCAGAACAAGACCGACTATTCGGAATCCCACCTTTTCAATAAAGATTTCATCTATATCTGCAATACTTCTGATTGCATTATTAGTTCTTACATTCTGGATTTCAGATAGGAATTAAGACCCTCGCTGGTCAGGCTGATCGTGCATCCGCAAGATCAGTAACTCCGGGAGATTGTCCTAGCGATTGCATTGGCGCACGAGCTTTGCACGTGCAGTCGGATCGTCAAGCACGAACTCCACCAATAAATCGACGCTATCATCCTCTCATCGAAAGATCGGCCACCTTTGCCCTATCAACTAGTCACAATGGGGAGTATCATATAGTAGTATCATGCATATGATACTAGTGTACGATATTATCTTCACAATCCATAGTATCATGTAGTAGTATCATATGTTACATGTATTTAATGATTTGTAGAATCTCAATAGAAAAGTGTTTACAAGATTTGTTTGGCATTAATTTTTCTAGTTCTACGTGTTATGATACGGTATCTACCTAGGATATCACTATCATCTCTTTCATCATTAATTGATATGACACGTCAATATTTTAGATGCATGTAGTGCATGATACTACTTATGATATTGCCATTGTGAGTTGTCTCCCTTTGTCCTAGAGTACAATGCCAATTTGTTTTCAGAGGCAAACTTATACTAATACTTGGACCCGCCAATTATGAGTTGCATGTCATTCTGAACTATATCATCGGATGCTTATTTCGATGAACTTTCCAATGGTATATTTTGCGGATGTCATATAATTAGATGTGGGTACCTAAACCTTGATTCAAAGTTTGACACGAAACCGATGTGGACTTTATTCATGGTGGAAGGGAGTAACAATCATAAGCACATTATTATTATTGATTGAACAACATTTTATTTGATGTGCCATAAGAAGTATGGAAACTCCTAGCCCCCGCCACTCATTATCTCTATATTGTCATATCTATACCTCTACCCCCTTGGATTCCTGAACAGACGTACAGTACTAGTAGGTCCTACTATTTTTGATTATTACCCATTGCAGCCAAAATTTAATCTCATCGAGCGGTAAAATTCCCTGCCAACGCCCAAATATCTCGCGCGGCAAAGTTTCAAGATCTGCGAATATTTTTTTCCTCAAAAGAAGGACTGCGAAATTCCCTTCAACCCCTCGTATGCAAGTAATGTAGTTGGTTGGTGCGGAGGTTTGTTCATATAATATCTTCATTCACCACCTCTATCGCCCAGCTTCGCCCTAGTTTCGGCCGCAAGCCCTCAGAGAAACTGCCCCTCTTACCTACCTCGAGACCTTCACGACCGCCGCACTGGAATATCACCGCCGCACTTCGCCGTCCAACCTTCCACGGCTTCAAACCCCGAGCATGCCCTATCCGCTTGATCCGCACCTACTTCGGCGTCCATCGCACCGTATCTAGTTCGCCGACTCTATCGTCCACCGCACCTGACCAGCTTCACCGACGCTGACGCTGACGCCCCCGTGCACTGCACATCATCTGCTTCACCGACCTTCTAGTTCGGCCGGCACACTGAACACTTCATCGACCGTCCAGCATGTGCTTCTTCGACCCCCCAAGATCTACTTCCCCGGCACCCACCGCAACCGCAGTCCCCTCGCCGACCTCCACGTCACCCGTAAGAACGCGGAAGACGTCTAAATGCCGCCTAGAAATAGGTAACCAGACATCCCTGCGCGTTTTGTCCTGCTAGGAGTATTGCAGGTGACTGTATTTCTGAATTCATGCTATATTTCTAACTTACAAGTGCTTTCGTTGATAACCGCCTCATCCTTTAGGTTTAAACACGATGCATAAGTATTTTTCCGTGACCTAACCCACCCATTCGCTGAAACTCTACATGGTATGAGAGCCTAGATTTCCTTTCTGCTAGCCGCCACAAACAATACCAAACAAGTTCTTCCTTTGACCACAAAAACCACCGTTGAGATGTAGAAATCCAGGCGGCAGGAGGGCGCATCAGGTGCTCTGCGTGGGTTGCGGCTATCTCACACAGCGATGTGAGTTTTGTGAGATTGGCGGCTTCTCGCATGGGTAGAAAGAAGAGGGTGAAGATCATTTTGGTTTAGAAAGGAGAGAAGAGGAAGTGAATCTGTGGCAGAGAGATCTGGATTCGTGTGAGGGGGAGAAGTTGGAGGCGTGCGGAGTGGGGCGAGCCTTTGAGCGTAGGGCGGAGCCGGAGGTTGGTGCTGGACGTTGACCAGCGCGAGCCGGTCGATGCAGCCAGGTGCGTACCGCGAGGTTGGTCAGAGCGCGCAGACGAGGCGCCATCCGAGTGGAAGTGAGGAGAAAATGGAGATGGGAGGCTGTGAGGATATGTGGTGATGGAGTTGATGAGGCTGCGGTTGAGTAGTGATGGTGATGGTTGTGGATATGTCCAGGGGAAAGGCATGCGTGCCTGAGGTGAGACTGGTTGAGGCCTGACCGGGGGATAGGCATGCGTGCCTAAGGAGTGGATGGTTGAGGCCGGAGTTGGCCGGGGGTTTGTGGGAGAGATGGAAGAGGTCAGTGGCCGGCGGCATGGAGAAGAGATGTTGAGGACATTGCGGCGAGCGTGGATGGTTCTACAGAACTTGTGTGGTGAGGCAGCCGGGGTTGTTGAGGACGTGTATGGTAAGGCGTTTTGCGTATCCCAGATGGTTGAAGCTGGAGGTCTTCGCTGCCGATGAAGATATGAATCGAGATGGCAAGATGATGGAAAGGACAATGCTGTCATGTATCCTAGGAGTTATGCTGAATGTTCATTACTGGTAGTTGTCATATGTGTCATGTTGTTGTTGCAAGATGGCCATGGTTGTTTACCCATGATCATCTTGAGGGGGTGTGTTGGACCATGAGTGAGTTTAGTAGTAGCGATGCAGTAATAATGTATCCAGTGTGAGGCCCATAGAGGCGCATGTCCAGTAGTATTGTAAACCTAACTCAAATGATATAAATACAGAGTGTGGTGGTCTGAGTGACCTAACCCACCCATTCGCTGAAACTCTACAAAATATGAGTCACCGATCATGAGTCGTTGAATGCTCTACATGTCCACGATTGACAACAACAACAACAAAGCCTTTATTCCCAAACAAGTTGGGGTAGGCTATACAAGTCCACAATTGACACGATTACAATTTCTCACTATTTGGCCGTAGGCTACTACTCTAGTTACTTCATGTTTGATATCTTTTTGCGATCTTGTAGTACATGTTTATGCATGTCATAATGCTTCTACTACTATTTGGTGTCAATTTAGTTATAGCAAAGCCGTGACTCGTAACTGTTTGTTGTTATTACACCTGCAACAGGCACATCTTACATTCAAAAACGTAGAGTAAAGCCCGCCTATAATCACGTAAGTACCTGTTGTTTTTTGTATATTGCTTAATGCAAACTTCTATATCTTGGATCCTCTTTCTGTTTACAATTGGCCTCTCCTTCATGCAGAGGAGAAATAGTGAGGCACCAGGTTCTTCTGTCCAAGTACCTGATGAGGTCCGTGTGACTCAAAAAAAAAGTCACGTAAGTTCCCTCTTTTTTCTTGAATGTTAATTTACCTTATGTGCTTAGTTCAATTGCATCATTTTCTGTATGTTGCACTACCTAAGTTGCCTAATGGAATCTAATAAAATATAAACAATGACCATATGGAAAATTGCACACCGCCTTTGACCCATCTGGCATCCGGCGTGCCTGGGTATAAGTTACATTATTTGGCTATGTTAATACAAGTCCTGAAATTCTATTATGTTAATTTATTTTGCCGGTTGCTTCATTGAGTTTGCATGTTGTTCCATGGCTAGTGCATGAAGCTTGATAGAAATGATCCTAGCTGAAATGATGCACTTTATGTTTTTTATTTCTTTATTCCTAACCTAGCTTCCTATTCTACTTGAAACATAATTGCTTTATTCCTAACCTAGCTTCCTATTCTACTTGAAACATGATGAACATAATAGTTATATTGCTTGTTTAAATGTTTAGCTTTTTTCTGAGTCCCATTGACATGATGTGGTATTTCCATATTCAAATGATCTGGCTGTTTATATAATATGCTCCATGTACAATTGCTTCATTCATTTTCTAGTAATCTATTATACATGATGCACATGGTGCTACTGGTTGTTTGCCCTTTTTGTTTGAGTTTGATCATGAATTCAAGATTAAGGAATGCCTCGTTATGATTAATTTAAATGTTATGGCACTTCATACAAGCCATACAATTAATTGTGGCATTGACCTTCTACGATGTCTAAGGGACTATCTGAGTCATGCTTAAATCAATCATATATTATTTTCCTAATTGTATCCAATCCAACATGCACATCTTCTGACTGTATTTGCGAGATTTCTTCTGTGCAGTGACCTGGCTTCGTTATTGGGCACATGATGTCTAGTTGCTTGGTTCATTGTATACATCTTCACCATGCTCTAGTTTGGTTTGTTCTAATAGGCATGTGGCTTAACTGGTTTCATTGTTATATCTGCCCATGATTCTTTCAAAATTATGTCAACAGTGATGTTTGTTTGCCTTGTATTGTATTGTATTGTATTTTAACTTGTTTTGTCTTAGTTTCAGCCTGCAAAAAAGTTGTAATGTCAGTAGGGACAACCCCTTTATAAAGTGTTGCAGTTATTTCACATAGCAACAGTGACAGTGGCACATGCTCTCATTGGTCCACTGAGTCCAATACACCAACCGTTCCAAAAGAAATAGATGTATGAGGCTCTACTTTTGATTGCCTGCTATGTTATATCAGGCCAATGATGCTCTTGAAATTGGAGGTCTTTTATCGCATCATATGATGTTGTAACTTGTTTTATCTAAATTTCAGGCTTCAAATAAAGCTACAAAGCCAGAAGCAAGGGCCCCTGCCTCAAGTATTGATGTTTCACAAAGCAACAGTGAGAGTGCATATTGCTTGCATAGGCCCATGGTATCTATTGGTCAACTTAATCCGACACAAAGAGATTTGGGGGATGCACTCCAAGAGGCAGTTGATATATATTTGGGCAAGAAAACAAAGATGTTGATGAAACAATTGTCATCACACGCCAAGAGATACATGAATTGAAAAATAGGCAAACTTTGACAGAAAATGTTCTAAAGAATCTCCTATGCACTTTTCATGGTAAGCCAGTTGTGACATGTCTGGGAATTTAAGCTGTCTAAATAAACTTTGATTCTGTTGTTTAGTCAAGTGGACTGCTGATGTGTAACACCCCAAATTTTCAACACAGAGAAAAATTCAATTTCCCTATTTCCAAAATTTGGAACCAACAAAAACTTTAATTGAGTTATATGGTGTGCATAGTGCTCATGCCTATATTTTGTGATCTTGCTATGATGATTGTTTGAAGTTGATTAACAATGCTCCTAAACCCTAAACCTTGCTCTTTGAAGTCAAAACGAAACAAAGCACAAGAAAAGTAAAATAAAAGAAAAAGGCATATGAGAGCAAATAGCCATATTTGCAAATAATGAACTATGCCATATTTACTTTACCAAAATGGTTGGAAACCATTAGTAAACTTAACCTAACACTCAATGAACCCAAAATAATGACCTTTGGTCAAGGAAAAAGAAAATAAAATAACAACATGAAATTCACATATGAGCTTATGGCCATTTTTGCCAAATCTCAACCTAGGCCTTTTTACTTTGTTTCAATGGTTGGATAACATTACTAACCAATAATAACAACATTTGAATCAAGGAAATATCAAACAAATCAAAATACAAAGAAAAACCTACTCACATATGATAATGGTCACATGTGACAATTTTAACATCTTACCCACTTTGAGCCCCTGTATTAAGAAAATTTTAAACTAAACTCTCTCAACTCTTTGAACCTCATCCAAGACCTCATCAAGGTGAACATTTTTGGTGTTGACCATCTATGCAAGTTCTTTTTCAATTTCTTAATATAAGCATGCCAAGTGGCAACATTGAATCAGATTATAGATCATACCCATTTTGGATTTCACCAAACCTCTTCCATTTTGCAAACCAACACCACCAATAGCTGCCAAATATTATTTGATTCACACCCATAAAATATTTTGCCAAAATTCAAATTTAATTCTCTTTCGGCCATTACATCAAACACCTTGTGTGCAAAATTCTGGATTATGCATACACTCTAATATCCATCATGTTTGACTTCTCCTGGCACCCATTGAGCAAAACCAAGCCTTTGCAACCACTGTTCCTTGAGGAGAATGATCATGCCAAGCCTATGTCATGCACTCATGACCTCACCATGCCATTCATCATCACCAGCCCCCTCCTCTCTCTTCCACCTTGTCCTGGAGGTTGACAATTCTCCCCTGACCCTGCCAGTACTCGTCAAGGATGAAGGAGAGAAGCACACCACCCTGCACAGTACGTGCCCACGACGCCCAAAGCATGCCAGGATCGGCATGGACGCGCTCACGGGCACAACAGAGCGCGGCAGTGCCCCGTTAACTCCGTCATCCACTTGCCCTCTCCTCTCGCCCACACCATCACCATGACCCCAGCAACCGCCCAGACATCCCCATTGTCCCGCGCGTGCGCTTTAGCCGCCGTCACCGTCGACGCTCTCCGCCACAGTACAGCACGACCGCACGACGATGGCGACCTCCCCTGACCTCCATTTTCGGTACCATCACGCCCGTCGTGCTTGCCGTGACGCAAAGAACAGCGCAGCATCCTCGCCCACGCAGTTGAGCCCCTGTAGCTCCATCGCCACCATCGTCATGCCCGTGCGCCTCGGACTCGCTCGCCCGCTATAAAAGGAGCCCCTCCCCAAGCCTTCTGAGCACACTACCTCACTCCCCTCCTTCCCCTCGCTCTCCTCGACCACTTCCCCCTTCACATTATCGCCGGAGTCGCCCCAATTTCTCGCCGGAGCCCCGCCAGCACCCTGCAAGCTCGCTGTCGATTGGAGCAGTTCCAGGAGAAGCCGCCGGTACCAGAAGCTTCACCATCGTCTTCCACGTTGATCGCCGCCGACGCCAAGCTCGCCGGAGCTCAGGTGACCCTCCGACCCCCTACGCGCGCCGCCAGTAGGGTTGCCTCTCGTCGGAGACGACGACGACTGTGCGCCGTTCGATCTGATTCTAATCCTGCGGCCCACTTTGAAACTTACCGCTTCAGGTTATAAAAGCCACTGACAAGTGGGGCCCATTGTAAGGGAGCATGTGTGTGCGAGACACGTAGTGGGCCGACCCTTTTCCTATTTATCTCTCTGGCCCGTTAACTTTTCCCGCGCAAGCCCACAGATTCAAATTAGTTTAATTCGTTTAAATCAAAATCCAATACTGGTGCTGTGTTCAAAACTGAATAACTTCAAATATACAAACCCAAGTTGAGTGATTCAAATTGTTCTGGAAAGCTTATGAAATTATCAAGCAAACCCCACTGGTCTCAAACCCTAGTTCATTGTAGAGCAATTGCAACAAAAATAATAAAGTAGTAACTTTTCATAATTCAAACAATTTTAGAAAATCAACCATGATGAATTTTGAGGTGATTCCACCTCTCATAATTCATATTTCAAAAACTCTATTTGTTTATGCAAAAATACATAGTTGTTTCATATGATCATGGGCTAGAATCAAATAATGGCTATGTGGCTATTTCTAGCTCATTTAAAGTATTTCAAAAATAATAATTTAAATCTATGAGATGTAGCATCTCATTTAAATCACCATTCCAAGTAATTCAATGTGAGGTGATGACCTTAGTCTTCATGACCTCATATGTTACTACTTGAGAATATTAAATCATTTTCCAAAGTAGTATTTAAATTGTATGAGATGTATTATCTCATTTAAATCATTTTCCCGAATGATAAATATGAAGTGGTGACTTTGGTCAACATGATCTCATACTTATTATTTGAGGAGATTAAATCTTAGTAATATTCAATGAGAGGAAATTAATTTTCAAATGTAATAAATAGAAAACCCTAGTATTAATTCTTGTGATGATGATAGATCATCTTGAGT
Source organism: Lolium rigidum (assembly GCF_022539505.1). NCBI lineage: Eukaryota > Viridiplantae > Streptophyta > Magnoliopsida > Poales > Poaceae > Lolium > Lolium rigidum. The sequence goes on from NC_061511.1 coordinate 110,265,841, forward strand.
GAGCCATTAAGGCTAAGTAGTCCCCTTAAGTATTGATTGGTGATTGTGGACCTCGTATTTATTTATAGACGCTAGTACCGAGTGCTACGAGGAAGAAGAAGTCTACGAAGAAGAAAACTTTGATCACTACACCGCTCAAGGCAAGCTATATTATTGCAAGCTATTACCGATGCAAGCTATACTCTTGCAAGCTACCCTAATGCAAAGCTCTACTAGAGCAAGGCACCATTACACTTCTATTTTATGTTTAGGATCCAATCCCAAGTCTTTATTCTTGCAAACTTTTACTTTGATTATCAAAGCTTACTTTTATAGTTAAATTTGGTCTAAGTATAGAGTATTACAAGAACATCAAAATTAGCCTAGAGAGCTACAAGTTAGTTAGCACCCCTCATGATTAGTTGCTAGTGCTAAAACTTGACTACTCTAGATGGGAATATGTGAATCAAATGACTTTGAAAACCTTAGAATGATGAGTCATTCTATTGAAATTTTGAAGGTGAATATGACTTGTGAATGACATGGTGAATTTGACAAAAACTGATGGTTGGGGTCGGATGCGATACCATTCCAATTTTAGAGTACCCCCACAATACCTGATCATGGGTAGGGCTTAACTGGAAATTTATGTGCTTTAAAATGGGTTCCCTCTAAACAAGCGTCATAGGGGTTATGTGATACGTCTCAAACGTATCTATAATTTCTTATGTTCCATGCTAGTTTTATGACAATACCTACATGTTTTGTTCATACTTTATGATGTTTTTATGCATTTTCCGGCACTAACCTATTAACAAGATGCCGAAGCGCCAGTTCCTGTTTTCTGCTGTTTTTGGTTTCAGAAATCCTACACAGGAAATATTCTCGGAATTGGACGAAACTCCAGAAAGACTCCAGGGACGCCGCCGCCATCGCGAAACTCCATTTCGGGGGACAAAAGTCTCTGTTCCGGCACGCCGCCGGGACGGGGAATTGCCCCCGGAGTCATCTCCATCGACATCACTGCCATCTTCATCGTCGTTGCTGTCTCCTATGATGAGGAGGGAGTAGTTCTCCCCCGAGGCTGAGGGCTCTACCGGTAGCTATGTGGTTAATCTCTCTCTCATGTACCTCAATACAATGATCTCATGAGCTGCCTTGCATGATTGAGATCCATATGATGAGCTTTGTATCACTATTAATTTATGTGCTACTCTAGTGATGTTATTAAAGTAGTCTATTCCTCCTTCATGATGTAAAGGTGACGGTGTGTGCATCATGTAGTTCTTGGCGTAGGTTATGATTGTAATCTCTTGTAGATTATGGAGTTAACTATTACTATGATAGTATTGATGCGATCTATTCCCCCTTTCATAGCTATTGGTGACGGTGTGTATGCTATGTTAGTACTCGGTCTAAATTGCAACGGTCTATTATGCTCTAGAGGTTAATTAAATATGAATTCCGTATGTTGTGGAGCTTGTTAACTCCGGCTTGAGGGAGCTCTTGTAGCCCTACACAATGAATGGTGTTTGTTATCCAACAAGAGAGTGTATGTAGCACAAGTGAGGAGAAGTTATTTATTTATTATGTGATCAATGTTGAGAGTGTCCACTAGTGAAAGTATGATCCCTAGGCCTTGTTTCCAATACCGCAAACACCGCTTACTTACTCGTTCTACTCGCATGTTTACTTGCTGCCATATTTATTTCAGATTGTTATTACCACTCATATTCATCTATACCACCTGCGTTTTAATATCTCTTCGCCGAACTAGTGCACCTATACATCTGACAAGTGTATTAGGTGTGTTGGGGACACAAGAGACTTCTTGTATCTTAATTGCAGGGTTGCTTGAGAGGAATATCTTTGACCTCTACCTCCCTGAGTTCGATAAACCTTGGGTGATTCACTTAAGGGAAACTTGCTGCTGTTCTACAAACCTCTGCTCTTGGCGGCCCAACACTGTCTACAAGAATAGAAGCACACGTAGACATCAAGCTAAATTTTCTGGCGCCGTTGCCGGGGAGGTAAGGTAAAAGGTATTCACATCCTCCGACTACTAAGCTATTTCCTAGCACTCGTTGCCGGTGTGTGAGTGCTCGAAGATATTTCCTTTAGATCCTGCAATTATATCTTTTTGTTTCTTGTTTTCACTAGTTAGGCTTAATGGAAAACAACAACAAAATGAGAGATCTTTATGAACTTTATCTTGAATTAGGACATGATGTGTTTGAAGAGAGAATTAAAAAACCCATGGAACTTTGTTTGCAAAATAGTTGTAGCAATGTTATTAGCATGAACTCTTTGAACACTATTATTGCTAATGCTATGGAAGAATTTAAGCTTGGGGAGGTCGGTTTTGATGAAAATGATCTCTTTAGTCCTCCGGGTATTGAGGAGAAAGTTTATGTTGATTATGATATGCCTCCTATATATGATGTTTACAATGATGAATATGATATTTTCAGTCCACGTACTATTGAGGAGAAAATTGATTATAATTACAATATGCCTCCTATATATGATGATTATGGTGATGAGAATAATAATGATAGCTATTTTATTGAATTTGCTCCCACTACAATTAATAGTAATGACTATGCTTATGTGGAGAGTAATAATTTTATGCATGTGGCTCATGATAAGAATGTTTCATGTGATAGTTATATTGTTGAGTTTATTCATGATGCTACTGAAATTTATTATGAGAGAGGGAAACATGGTTATATGCATCTTAATAATATTAAGTTCCCCTCTTTATGTTGAGAATCTTGAAGTTGCACTTGTGTTGCCTTTCTATGCTTGTTGCATTATGCTTACATGACTTGTTTATTTACAAGATTCCTTTTCATAGGAAGTGGGTTAGACTTAAAAGTGTTTCTTATTTGCTTTTGATGCTCTCTTTTGCTTCAACTCTTATTTCTTGCGCGAGCATCATTAAAATTACCGAGCCCATCTTAATGGCTATAAAGAAAGCACTTCTTGGGAGATAACCCATGTTTTTATTTTGCTACTGTTTTGTTGTGTCTTGGAAGTTGTTACTACTGTAGCAACCTCTCCTTATCTTTATTTTATCGCTTTGTTGTGCCAAGTAAAGTCTTTAATAGGAAGTTGATACTAGATTTGGATTTCTGCGCAGAAACAGATTTGCTGTCTGTCACCAATTTGCGTAGATCTCTCTGTAGAAGAATCAAAAAAATATGCCAACTTACGTGCGTGATTCTCAGATATGTACGCAACTTTCATTAGTTTTGAGCTTTTTCATCTGAGCCTGTTAAGTGCCTCTAAAAAATTCGTCTTTACGGACTGTTCTGTTTTGACAGATTCTGCCTTTTATTTCGCATGGCCTCTTTTGCTATGTTGGATGGATTTCTTTGTTCCATTAACTTTCAGTAGCTTTGTGCAATGTCCAGAAGTGTTAAGAATGATTATTTCACCTCTGAATATGTGAATTTTTGATTATGCACTAACCCTCTAATGAGTTTGTTTTGAGTTTGGTGTGGAGGAAGTTTTCAAGGGTCAAGAGAGGAGGATGATATACTATGATCAAGAAGAGTGAAAAGTCTAAGCTTGGGGATGCCCCCGTGGTTCATCCCTGCATATTTCAAGAAGACTCAAGCATCTAAGCTTGGGGATGCCCAAGGCATCCCCTTCTTCATCGGCAACTTTTCAGGTCACCTCTAGTGAAACTATATTTTATTCAGTCACATCTTATGTGCTTTACTTGGAGCGTCTGTTTGCTTTTATTTTTGTTTATGTTTGAATAAATTGGATCATACCTTGTGTGGGAGAGAGACACGCTCCGCTTTTTCATAAGAACACTAGTGTTCTTCGCTTTTACTTTTAATGTTCAATGGCGAAAGTTGATCGCTTCACTTATTGCTATTTGGTTGGAAACAGAAAATGCTTCATGTTGTAAATGGTATATGGTCTTGAATAATTTGATACTTGGCAATTGTTTTGAGCCCTCATAGATCATGTTTAAGCTCTTGCATCATGTACTTTGCACCTATTAATGAAGAACTACCATATAGCTTGTTGAAATTTGGTTTGCATGATTGGTCTCTCTAAAAGTCTAGATATTTTCTGGTGAAGTGTTTGAACAACAAGGAAGACAGTGTAGAGTCTTATAATGCATTCAATATGTTCTTATGTAAGTTTTGCTGTACCGGTTCATACTTGTGTTTGCTTCAAACAACCTTGCTAGCCAAAGCCTTGTACTGAGAGGAAATACTTCTCGTGCATCCAAAACCTTGAGCCAAAACCTATGCCATTTGTGTCCACCATACCTACCTATTATGTGGTATTTTTCTGCCATTCCAAGTAAATACTTCATGTGCTACCTTTAAACAATTCAAAAGTTATTATCTCTTATTTGTGTCAATGTTTTATAGCTCATGAGGAAGTATGTGGTGTTTTATCTTTCGATCTTGTCATTTACATCTGACAGACTTTCACCAATGGACTAGTGGCTCATCCGCTTATCCAATAATTTTGCAAAAAGAGCTGGCAATGGGGTTCCCAGCCCCAATTAATTAACTTGCATTAATGATTCTCTTCACATGCTTTGCCCTGATCAATCAGTAGGCAACTTAATTTTGCAAAAGAAGAAAAAAAAGACACTCCTCCATGGTATGAGAATGTTGGAAGGCACCCAAGGATTCGGTTAGCCATGGCTTGAGAAAGAAAAGGTTGGGAGGAGTGTCATCTATAAATAATAAAATACATGTGTAAACAAAAGAGAAGAGGGATGATCTACCTTGCTGGGTAGAGATAACGTCCTTCATGGGAGCCGCTCTTGAAAGTCTGGTTGATAAGGTAGTTAGAGTACCCATTACCATTCGTTGACAACAACAAACACCTCTCAAAACTTTACTTTTATGCTCTCTATAAGATTTCAAAACTTAAAAAGCTCTAGCACATGATTTAATCCCTGCTTCCCTCTGCGAAGGGCCTTTCTTTTACTTTATGTTGAGTCAGTTTACCTACTTCTTTCTATCTTAGAAGCAAACACTTGTGTCAAGCTGTGTGCACCGATTCTTACATGTTTACTTATTGCACTTGTTATATTGCTTTATGTTGACAACTATCCATGAGATATACATGTTACAAGTTGAAAGCAATTGCTGAAACTTAATCATCCTTTGTGTTGCTTCAATGCCTTCTACTTTGAATTTATTGCTTTATGAGTTAACTCCTATGCAAGTCTTATTGATGCTTGTCTTGAAAGTACTATTCATGAAAAGTCTTTGCTATATGATTCAGTTGTTTAGTCATTATATTTTGGTTAGCAAACTATATACCATTGCTTTGAATCACTTCATTCATCTCATATGCTTTACAATAGTATTGATCAAGATTATGTTGGTAGCATGTCACTTCAGAAATTATCCTTGTTATCGTTTACCTACTCGAGGGCGAGTAGGAACTAAGCTTGGCGATGCTTGATACGTCTCAAACGTATCTATAATTTCTTATGTTCCATGCTAGTTTTATGACAATACCTACATGTTTTGTTCATACTTTATGATGTTTTTATGCATTTTCCGGCACTAACCTATTAACAAGATGCCGAAGCGCCAGTTCCTGTTTTCTGCTGTTTTTGGTTTCAGAAATCCTACACAGGAAATATTCTCGGAATTGGACGAAACTCCAGAAAGACTCCAGGGACGCCGCCGCCATTGCGAAACTCCGTTTCGGGGGACAGGAGTCTCTGTTCCGGCACGCCGCCGGGACGGGGAATTGCCCCCGGAGTCATCTCCATCGACATCACCGCCATCTTCATCGCCGTTGCTGTCTCCTATGATGAGGAGGGAGTAGTTCTCCCCCGAGGCTGAGGGCTCTACCGGTAGCTATGTGGTTAATCTCTCTCTCATGTACCTCAATACAATGATCTCATGAGCTGCCTTGCATGATTGAGATCCATATGATGAGCTTTGTATCACTATTAATCTATGTGCTACTCTAGTGATGTTATTAAAGTAGTCTATTCCTCCTTCATGATGTAAAGGTGACGGTGTGTGCATCATGTAGTTCTTGGCGTAGGTTATGATTGTAATCTCTTGTAGATTATGGAGTTAACTATTACTATGATAGTATTGATGCGATCTATTCCCCCTTTCATAGCTATTGGTGACGGTGTGTATGCTATGTTAGTACTCGGTCTAAATTGCAACGGTCTATTATGCTCTAGAGGTTACTTAAATATGAATTCCGTATGTTGTGGAGCTTGTTAACTCCGGCTTGAGGGAGCTCTTGTAGCCCTACACAATGAATGGTGTTTGTTATCCAACAAGAGAGTGTATGTAGCACAAGTGAGGAGAAGTTATTTATTTATTATGTTATCAATGTTGAGAGTGTCCACTAGTGAAAGTATGATCCCTAGGCCTTGTTTCCAATACTGCAAACACCGCTTACTTACTGTTCTACTGCATGTTTACTTGCTGCCATATTTATTTCAGATTGTTATTACCACTCATATTCATCTATACCACCTGCGTTTTAATATCTCTTCGCCGAACTAGTGCACCTATACATCTGACAAGTGTATTAGGTGTGTTGGGTACACAAGAGACTTCTTGTATCTTAATTGCAGGGTTGCTTGAGAGGAATATCTTTGACCTCTACCTCCCTGAGTTCGATAAACCTTGGGTGATTTACTTAAGGGAAACTTGCTGCTGTTCTACAAACCTCTGGTCTTGGAGGCCCAACACTGTCTACAAGAATAGAAGCACACGTAGACATCATTATGCCGAGGCTGCCTCCGTGAAAAGTGAAATGACGTGAAATGAGGTGAATGTCCTACCCAAGCCCTATGCAGTTCCCAGGATGGCGGTTTGCCATGGCTGGGAGGCCAAGCTCATGGGGAGAGGTTCATGTACTAGGGTATGTAAGTGAAAGGTTATGGTTGGTAGTCCGCACACTGAGTGTGATAAATCAGTGCCAGTTACCCCTGACGGATTATTGCAAATGTTGTGGCAAAAGTGTGCGACCTCTGCAGAGTGTAAAACTATTCGAATAGCCGCGCCCGCGGTCATGGGCAGTTGGAAAGGCCATATTGTTCCGTCATCAGACAATTTCAAAAATGTGACATATGACTGGTGACTTGTGACTTGAACTTTAAAGGTGAATTTGACTTGATCACAACAGAGTTGTGGGAATGACACTAATGTTCCCACTTGAGTTAGTTAGGCAAATAAAGAGTCTTTTACTACTAAGTTCTTATGAAATAAAATTGGCTTTATGCAAATAAACCTAGAGCTTAGAATCCCCTTACTATAGTTGATAAGTGCTTAACTAGTATTAGTTTGCGAGTACTTTAAAGTACTCATGGCTGTGTCCCTGGCTATTCAAATGGCTAGACTATGAAGAGGAGAGCCCCAGTACCAGGAAGATGGACAGCAGGACGTCTATGATAACTAGGACTACTTCCTGACGTCAAGCGTTGCCTGTGGAACAGATGGACCGCTACTATGTTTCTTCCGCTGCATGTTTTGTATGTTGATCTGTAGATCAACTATTGTTGTAAGACTGGATCATGTGATCCTTTGATGTAAGACTATTATGGTTTGTAATGATTGATGTTCTGTGATATCAATCTATTATATCTCGCAAAAACAATATTCCTGGGATTGCGATGTATGACATAATAGGCATCTGGACTTAAAAATCCGGGTGTTGACAAGTTGGTAGCAGAGCCATTGTTTGACCTTAGGAGACCCTAGTTAGAATGGACGTCTGAAAAACTTAGTTTCGAAACAAGTGAAGTAAATATTTGTGAAAAACTTATTCACACTCTTACCCTTGAGATCTTTTCAAAATGGGAAATTCATGCTTTACTTTCCCTTTAAATTCTACATAAAATTTTGACACACTTGCACTTCTCTAACTTACTCATCCAATTCACTTACAGATGGAGCAAGTCAGCAACACCAAGTTTTACCAGCTGGGCAACACCAAGTTTTACCAACAATTCACTTAAAAATCCGGGTGTTGACATGATGCCACTGCTGTAATTAATTACTGCTCAAAATTTCGTTCAAAATTTCATGGTCGGTAATAATTGCAAATTTTGTTGTTGTACTAAAATTAGATATGTTCCATGTCGCTGCTGTATTTTTGTGTGAAATAATATCCTGATGTGTACTTCAATTAAACCCTAAATCGGGCTCAAATGGGTTGCATGCTGAAAATTTTAATCTGAGCGCAAGTGTGAACTGTTTTGGGCTCGTAATGCAATAAATGCCATTACTTCGAAGGCCTGCGAACATGGTAGCCCATTAATAATTAGTCCTGCTAGCAAGATAGATGGTCCTTATTATAGTCAGGCATGCCAACTTGTAGAATTAAAAGTAGTTCATACACATTAAATCTACCATCTGCATTTTTCTCTGTAATAACTTTTCTTTTTACACAACTCAAAACTTGTCAGGCTAATATGAAATTCGAGATGGAAAAACCTGGGAAAATGTATGGAGAAAACTCTAGAAGAATGTGTGGAGACATTTACCATGGTACTAAAAAATAAAGATATCACCAAAAATACTTTCCTGCGAAATGCTGGGTTTTGAAGCCCAAGTCCAAGTCTTTCCCTGCTCAAGTTCTGGAGGAACAACTCCAAGCAGAACGAGCTGCAATAGCTATGGTAAGAATAAAAGTTGACATGTTGAGATCGAGATCAGAAGCATGTGATGCCCTACTGCACGAGGCCAATTAAGTTCGTTATAATCTCCCAAATACTAAGAAAATGCCATAGATAATTGGAGATGAACACTAACATAGTGAGTACATTGGTCTTGTGAAATGTTTCCTTAGACTAAGGCACCGTTCCTATTTTTGTTGATGGATGCATTTATATGCGGTTGGGATCAACTTGGTAATTGTTCATGTGGATGTTTTATAAATTAATTTCCTAGCCTTTTCAATCAGTTCGAACTTAAATGGTATCATAGTCAAGGTATCAAGTTTTAATTGTCGAATGTGTGGTTTAATTTAATCTAAAATTGTTGGTGCCCCCTTAGCCCTTGTAAAGCTTCATGTGCCTACCTTCGAGTTCCAGGTGTGTTGAATTTCTGTTCTATCAAACACGAGGATGGGTGTTAATGTGTGTATAAGTGGATTGCATAGCCCCTTTCATATAAGCTTGCAACTTTCTTATTAATTGTGTTGTGCCTTTGGGACTCAGCCGACCTGCACTTCTGACTTTTGGTTGTGTTTGCTACTGCATAAGTTTAATATAGTTCCTTATTGGAATGTGGATTTTTGACTCAGCCTTGTTGACTCAGTGTTTGGAAAAACTAAAAAAGGTTCCATTCCATTTAAACAAAGTGGTTGTGAATATAAAATAGTCTGGTTTAACTTATAGATCAAACTCAGAGCATATCTGATGTGTTGGATCTCAAATGGACGGTAGACAGGTAGGCGAAGTCACCCAAGCTTATTCTATGGATTTGATGGTACCTATTTTTATATGTAGCCAAGGCAGGAATGACCTAGATGCAGCTATAATTATGTATGGTTGCTGATGCTAACTGTTTGGTCCTAGCAGAAAAGCATAATTATTAATTAGCCTATGGTGAAGCACTATGTTCATTTGAGTTGAAGATCATGCTATCCAATTTTCGCTGGGAATATGGTATGCACTTACTAATTTGCATAAAAAATCATATTCACTCTGGCCCACTATGTGAAGGGATGCAAACGAGTTGAGTTCGAGTGACTCAGCTCAGCTCGTCTTAGAATTTGGGCTAGCTCTGATTGAGTCGAGCGAAAGATTGAGCCTCATGTTTGCTCACACTCAGCGTACTGATGTCGAGCTAGTTTTAATCTAAAATGGACAAGAAAGTTTTCCATATTTGATCAAAAACTCAACTGAGCGGCAAAACCTCCTACCAAACCCAACAAATGGGAGTTTTTATTGATAAATGATGCTTTTTTACTGAAAAGGTTTTACAGTAGCATTAGGTCTGGCCACTGCATAACTAGGATGCACACATCTGCTCAAATCCAAACGTATCAATCGTAAAAGGCATAATACAAGTAAATTTGCTCTGAAACTCTAAAGGTATATACCCGAAATTTTAGGTACACATTTTTGAACCGGAGAACATGCGAACCGAATTTGGTTGTGATTATGACTTGATGTGACTCTAGGCCCTGGATTCCTGAACAGAGGTAGTGTAGCCAGACTCAAAATCAAATCTCGGTTGAGTAGCAACTGTCCAACCAATTAAATCAAAAATATTTCAGAAGCTTTTTTGAATTATAGTTTGGAGAACATGGGAGTGACTGATTTTGTTTTTAACGATGATGGCTTGATGTGACCATTGGCCTTAACTGCCAGAGCAGAGGAACTAGTACTAAGCAGGGTCTACCATTTTTATATTATTATTATATTATATTACTTGGACCATAGCCATACCTTAAATGAAATCTCATCCTGAAATATTTCAAACGCATTTTTGAATGGGATTAAGAAGATAGATCATGATCATGGTAGTAACCGATATTCAACATGATGAAGATTTGATATTGTACTCGGTCTTGAACAGAGGTACTAGTACGGTCTCACAATTTTTTATCATTATACTTGAACCATAGCCAAATTCAAAATCTCATAGCGGCAAAACTTCCCGCCCACAAATATTTCACATGCTTCCAAATTCCCATTCTACCCCTGTGGACATGATAGCAAAGTCGGTTGGTGGGGGGACTGCCCGTCATTTTTTTGATCACCACCTCCCTAGCCCCGGAAACCCTCCGGAAAAATTCATTTCCCTCAGTCTTCCCTCTGAGACGACCCACCGGAACTTCCCAAGTCCCTCTCTCTCACCCACGACCACCGCACTGGAACATCCCCGCCGGACTTCCCTGGCCTACCCGAGGCCGCGCGATCCTCCTCATCTAGCTGTCTGCCGGAGCCGCTTTATCGACGCCATCATCAACCGGATCGGATCATCCCCGCCAAACCTTGAAACCATATACTCATCCAGTTGTCTACCGCAGTCACTTCAGTTGCGGTATCATCCACCCCACCGGAGCCGCTTCGCCGGATCCGTCGTCCACCGTATCGGATCTAGCTCACCGACACTGATGTGCATGAACCGAATCTACTTCACCGGCGTCGTGCATGATCCATACCTATCTAAACTCTTCTGCTGTCGCTTTTCTATTGCTGCCTGCAAGTTCTTGATTAATCTTGGGGAACCTGTTTGTGCTAACGACGCGCCGTTACGTTTTTGTAGATGAGATGAGAAACCATGAAGTGTAATGGCCGTCTCTCCAACCCCAAGTAGCAGATGTAGTGTACTTCATCACCGTATCTATCAACCCCAGGAAGATCTGCAGTGACTCCCACAAAGTTCTTCTCCTAATGTAAGTCCCTTGTTTTAGCACCATATTCTAGGTTCAGATGTTTGTCTGTCTTAAGCTCTTTAAGTTCATTCCTAGCTATGATAGTAACACCCTGCTACAGAGTTCATTGCTAACTTTAAGCGATTGAACATTTTTGTTTGCATTCCCTGCTCTGTAGATGTAGCCATCATAACTTCTATCTTGCTTAGTCGTTGTTACAAAAATTATATCCTGCTACTATTCTGTTCATGCCAATTGTGTACTCCCTCAACATGTTGGTTTGCATTCCCTGTACTACAGGTGATGCCATTGTTATTTCTATCTACTTCATCGTAAGCTAACAAATTAACTGACTACTATTAGTTCCTGCATGCTATCGCTCTGCTATCCTGCAGTACAATTTTTTTAAAACTCGTCATACTAGCTACTTCGATAATTATTTTGTGTGCCATCAGGTTCTTCAAAAGCTGCAACATTAACTCGCTTCTCTTACTTTGCATGGCACTCACACATGGAATGCTGAACATATTGGTTTGCATTCCCTCTTCAGCTCTTCTACAAGTTCACAGGTGATCCCACTATATTTTGTATCTGGTTCATCCTTAGCTCCAGCGTTAACTATCCTCTGTGTGTTGCTCATTACAAGTTTATGTCCCGAAACATATTGATTTTCATTCCCTTCAATACAAGTTCAAGAATGATGCTGTTATAATTCCTATATGGTTCATTCCTATCTATTACAGTAACATCCTGCAATTATTTAGTTCATGGCCAATTTTAAGTAATTGCACATGTTGGTTCACATTCCCTGCTCTATAGATTTTGCCATCTTAACTTCTATTTGGCTCATTGTTTGTTATAAAAGTAACAACCTTCTATTACATAGTTCATGCCAAATTGAAGTCACTGAACATGTTACTCTGCATTTCCTGTATAAGTAATACCATTATTATTTGTACCTGGTTCATCATGAGACTGCCTGCTATCAGTTCATTCACTACCCTCTATGTGATGCATGTTACGTATTTTAAGTCCCTCAACGCGTTTATTAACGTTCCCTGCACAATAAAGTTCAGATTATAATTCCTTTACGGTTTATTACTAGCTATGACAGTAAAATGTTGCATTATTTAGTTCATGGCCAATTTAAGTAATTGAGCATGTTGGTTTGCGTTACCTACTCTATAGTTGTTGACATTATAACTAATATCTGGTTCATTCTTTATTACAAAAATAAGTGCCTTCTATTATGTAGTAGTTCATGTCAATTTGGAAGTAACTGAACATGTTGGTCTGCTTTTGATGCACTGCAAATGATACAACTATTGTATCTATCTGGTTTGTCATAAGCCAGGCCAGTAACTGCTGCTCTGGTTCAAGTACGTGTACCTTTCGTATTGCTATAGGCCTGTGTGTGTGTATATATGCATGAACACACATTCTTGAGAGATTCCAACCACATATATAGTGTAATTATGTAGCCCATCACTCACTATTTTCAGTGTTTAATGCATGAATACCACTGGGATGAAGGGAGTACATACATACTGTTTATCATGCTGGAACTCGTATGTGCATGACTGATCGTGTCTTGATGCAGAGTAAAAAGAACTCCCTTTATAAATAAGGGCAACATCGGACATCTTCAACGAGTGTATCAACATGGCGAGCTGCATGGGACTTGACAGTAGTAAGTCTGTTGTTTTATTCTGACGTGCTCGGTTATATAAGCCACAAAATAATTTGATTGCTTGTTTATCTTGCACTATCTCAGCTGCTTAATAATTAGAACATCACATTTTTTTTATGTTGGTATAGATTATACACATCAAAAGGAAGCTTACAGCTTATTATTTGCCATATGTCCACGTTAAAATGTTCTGGTTGTTGCTATGCGTCATGCACTCTTTGTTTGCTTATTGGTAGTCTATATTAGCCCCATACAGGTAGACTATCTGTGCGCATTACAATGGTCTTGTTATAACGAGGAAATGGTGAGTTCCAAATTCTTTGGCAAACAACATTGTAGTGTCTTTGCCTCTCCATTGTTGATGTTCCATTGTTGATGTCTTAACTTGTAATGTCTTTGTTTCAGATATAGGCGGTGCACGGACAACATAAAAGATTGCTGAACCCCTTCATTGTATTGCTAGGTTCAATTACCATTCAATTTCTCTGGGTTCTGTAATATTTTTTCAAAACCTTGCTGCTGATGTAATATTTTTTCAAAGCCTTGCAGCTGATGTAATATTTTTTCAAAGCCTTGCAGCTGATGAGATATTTAGTTAGTTTCTATGGTTCTTTCATGCATTCTTTCTATGGTGCTTGTGGTAAGTGAGGCTATCCAACAGAAATCATATGTTGCATAAATATTCTCACTATGTAACCGGCGTTGTTGGCGCAAACTAAATCACAAATTCCCATCCCGGCAACTGCCTAACTAAGCGAAATCACATATGGGCCGGCCCGCAAAATCCTAAAGCGCCTTACAAGCCGGCATGTTAACATAGCAATTCGCAGATGGGCCGGCCCAACAAGTAACAACGGGCTTCACACACCTCGGCCCAACAAGACCATTGGGCCTTACTAGACCCACATATATATTATGTAGTGGGCTAATGGACCGATCCACCAACTAAACGGGTCGGCCCACTTAATTTTTGGGCCAGCCCACTTGCTTTAAGGTGGACCCCACTTACTAACTGGGTCGGCCCGATAACAGGAAAGTCGGACCCACGTGCTTATTGGGTCGGCCCGTTTATCCTGTTGATCGGTCAAACAACGACATTCGGTTTGGCCCACATGCTTATTGGGATGGCCCGTTTGTCTGTTGACTGGTCAAACAAAGACATTTAGCCCGGTCCACATGCTTATTGGGCCAGGCCGGTTTGCCTATTGACCGGTCAAACAAAGTCATTCGGCCCGGACCACATGACTATTGGGCCGGTCCATTTATCGTATTGACCGGTCAAACAAAGACATTCGGCCCGGCCCACTTGTTCAGTGGGTCCGCCTAGTTATCCTTTTGACCGGTCAAACGAAGGCATTCGGCCTGGCCCACGTGCTTAGTGGGCCGGCCCATTTAAGTTTTGACCAGTCAACCTTAGAGGTTAGGCCCAGCCCACGTACCTAATAGGCCAGCCCAGTTACATAGTTGACTGGTCAAACTAAGTCAGCTGGCCCGGCCCGCAAACTAAATGGGCCGGCCTGCTTAAGGCGTGGCATGCCTTGTGTGGGCCTACTATCTACCACGGGATTTCAGACGGTTAACGGCGTTAATTGACAGTTAACGGCGTCTGCCATGTGTCAGTTTGCATGACGTCAACAGTCAACGGCCTCCTGAAACTCTTCCGCAACGGTCCGATTTTCCGTGCCAAAGGGTGCCCAAACGCGACGTGCCGTAAAATCTGTGGTAGTCCTTTACCTAACGAAGTATGGACCACAGAACCCATATTGTCGGGTTAGGCCCATAGGCGACGAAGAAGGGGCCATACCTGACGAAAATTTGACGTTGAGGATCAGAACTTTTCTTGTAGTGTGGGCCAAGAAAGCTTAGGTTCCTTGGGCGCGAGATATCAAGTCCCGGGATTATAGCAACTGATATGATTCGGACTTATCCTCTTGTAACCCTAGATCAAGGGTGCCTATATAAACCCCGAGCTAAACCCTAGAAGAAACACAATTCGAGATCGCATCTCACCACCATTGCTCTTGGCGACTAGCCGACTGAGCCCCCCCCCCCATTGTAATCTCCACTGAGCAATAGATCTAGCAGGACGTAGGCCTTTTACTCTTCGGAGGGGCTGAACTTGGGTAAAACCTTGTGTCTTGTGCACCTCGCTCTGCAGATGGCTACGTCACCTTGCCCCCGCATCAACGAAGTGCTGCACCCTGTAGCATCTGTCGTGGTCATATCCACGACAGTGGCGCCAACTGTGGGGCGTGGGACATCAAGCCTCCGAGTTACGGCGAGGCCCTACTCACATGTCCGTCGGCCGGTCGCCTCCGGCAGGATGATCGTCACGGGCAGTTTCTTCCACATCCAGTCGAGCACTTAATTACCACCCGGATTCGTCGCCTCTCAACCACGCCTGGATGGTGCCAGTCGGCATGAGAAACCCCGCCGAGGTCCGCCCCGGCCAACTCCACGACCCGTATGCGTCGGGCCAACTCCTCACTGCCACTCTCCCCCTCTCCGGCGAACCATACGTCGAGGACGAGTCAGCCCTAGAGGCTGAGGCCGATTCGGCGGCTGTGGCGTCAGTCGCCGGATCCATCGTTGCGCCGTCAGTCGCAGACTCCATCACCCCGGTTTCCAACCCGGGCGATTTCGAGGACAGCTCCATCCTCCCCCGCTTCAAGAGCGACTCGGAGTTGACTCCGTTGAGGTCCCGTGGTACCAGTACCCCGATGCCGTCCACATGGCGCCCGGTGATAAACCACTTAACGATCCCTTCAACATGCCGCTCCCCGTGTTCGCAACCGCAGCTGACATCAAGGCGCATCGGGTGGCCTTGGAGGCGCAGAAGAAGAAGGAGCTCGTCGAGCGGCAGAAGTTCCATGTCAAGCAGGACTCGGCAAGAGCCTTGTCGCTCCATCATCAAAGCCGCCCTCGCTAGCGCATCGAGCGTGCTCGTGAGCACGGCTTCCCCAACGCTCGCCTTAACTTCGACGACCCAGGCGGGGAGGTCCGAGTCGCCCGAGTCCAGAACAATGGCGCACCGGAGTCGAGCCGGGCTGCCGCCGATCGAGCGGCAAACGCTGCACCACCAGCTGTTGGAGATATGCCCAAGAGGCAATAATAAAATGGTTATTATAATATCTTTGTGTTTATGATAAATGTTTGCATACCATGCTATAATTGTATTAACCGAAACATTGATACATGTGTGTTATGTAAACAACAAGGAGTCCCTAGTAAGCCTCTTGTATAACTAGCTTGTTGATTAATGGATGATCATGGTTTCGTGATCATGAACATTGGATGTTATTAATAACAAGGTTGTGTCATTAGTTGAATGATATAATGGACACACACCCAAATGAGCGTAGCATAAGATCAAGTCATTAAGTTCATTTTGCTATAAGTTTTCAATACATAGTTGCCTTAGTCCTTCGACCATGAGATCATGTAAATCACTTACACCGGAAGGGTACTTTGATTACATCAAACGCCATTGCGTAAATGGGTGGTTATAAAGATGGGATTAAGTATTTGGAAAGTGTGAGTTGAGGCATATGGATCAATAGTGGGATTTGTCCATCCCGATGACTGATAGATATACTCCGGGCCCTCTCGGTGGAATGTCGTCCGAATAGCTTGCAAGCACATGATTGGATCATGAGAGATGACATACCGCGGTACGAGTAAAGAGTACTTGTCGGTAACGAGGTTGAACAAGGTATGGTGATACCGATGATCAAACCTCGGACAAGTAGAATATCGTGTGACAAAGGGAATTGGCATCGTATGTAAATGGTTCAATCGATCACTAAGTCATCGTTGAATATGTGGGAGCCATTATGGATCTCCAGATCCCGCTATTGGTTATTGCTCGGAGAGGAGTCTCGACCATGTCCGCATAGTTCGCGAACCGTAGGGTGACGCGCTTAAGGTTCGATGTCGCATAAGTAGATTTGAATATGAGTTGGAGTCCGAAGTTTTTGTTCGGAGTCTCGGATGGGATCCAGGACATCACGAGGAGGTTCGGAATTGTCCGGAGAATAAGATTCATATATGGGAAGTCAATTTCCGGGTTCGGGAAAAGTCCGGTATTTTGACCGGAGCTTCTAGAAGGTTCTAGAGGGCCACCAGTGGGCCCACCACCCCGGGAGAGGCCACATAGGCGCCACATGGCATAGTGGGTCCCACCCACCATGACATGTGGGCCTAGGCCGGCCCCCCCTTAGAGATAAGATCTATCTCTAGTTTAAATGGTTTAAATCTAGAGATAAGATCTATCTCCTAAAATAAATGGTTTAAATTAGGAGATAAAGGGGAAAACTTGGGGAGGAGTTTGCCCCCCATGTGGCCGGCCAAGGGGGTAGGTGGGCCCTAGGGGAAACCCTAGGCCGACCCCCCACCTATATAAAGAGGGGAGGGGGTGGCCGGCCACACCCCCCATCCATTACCTCTTCCTCTGGCCGCCTCTCCCTCCACCATACGCCGCTCCGGCTTAGGCGAAGCCCTGCAGTTTTCTTCCTCCACCTCCACCACCACGCCGTCGTGCTGCCGGACTTTGGAGGAGATCTACCACACCTCCGCTGCCCGCTGGAACGGGAGAGGAAGGAGCTCCATCGACACCGTACGCGCGACCGAGTACGGAAGTGCCGCCGGATTGCAGCACCGGGGACGATCGTCTACATCAACAACGAGATCAATCTCGTAGGCTTTGGAATCTTCGAGGGTTAGTCTCATCTCCATCTCGTTGCTTCGATCTTGTAGATTAGATCTTGGGTGTTCCATAGATTAGATCTATTGGTTTTATTCGTCTTGCGGTAGGAAAATTTTTGTTTTCTATGCTACGAACCCCATCGATGGTATCAGAGCCATGTCTATGCATAGATCTGTTGCACGAGTAGAACACAATGGTTTTGTGGGCGGTGATGCTCTTGTTGCTTTAGTTTGTGTACTTTGCTTCTTGCGGGATGGTGGGATGAAGCGGCCCGGGCTAACTTTACATGACCGCGTCTCATGAGACTTGCTCCACGCTTGACATGCAACTTGTATTGCATAAGTGGCTTTGCGGGTGTCTCGTCTCTCCCACCATAGTGAAGATTGTAATTTACACTTCTATTGTCAACACTAGTATCACCGTTGTGGTTCATGTTCGTAGGTAGATTGGATCTTACTCGAAAACCCTAAACCACGTAAAATATGCAAACCAAATTAGAAGCGTCTAACTTGTTTTTGCAGTGGTTTGGTGATGTGATATGGCCATGATGTGATGATGATTATATTTGATGTATGAGATGTTCATTATTGTATTATGGCAACCGGCAGGAGCCTAATGGTTGTCTTTAATTTTTGTTAAAGACCTCGCGTGTCTATTCATCATGTAATAGCTTTATTACAAGTAGTTGTTATAGTAGCTATAAGTGATGGACAACCATGAAGCGGCGCCACCGACCTTGACGCCTTGCCGGTGATGATGGAGATCATGTCCGTGCTTTGGAGATGGAGATCAAAAGCACAAGAAGAAAGGCCATATCATATCACACATTTTGAATTGCATGTGATGTTAATCCTTTTATGCATCTTATTTTGCTTAGATCGCGACGGTAGCATTATAAGATGATCCCTCTCACTAAATATCAAGATAATAAAGTGTTCATCCTTAGTATGCACCGTTGCTAAGACTTGTCGTTTCGAAGCATCTCGTGATGATCGGGTGTGATAGACTCTACATGTGCATACAACGGGTGCAAGCCGCTTTTGCACACGCGGATACTAAGGTTGCCTTGACGAGCCTAGCATGTACGTACATGGTCTCGGAACACGGGATACCGAAAGGTAGAGCATGAGTCATATGAATGATATGATGAACACTTTGAGTGTTCGCCTTTGAAGCTACATCTTTTCTCGTGAAGATCGGACTTGGTGTAGTGGATTTGGTTCGTGTAATCACTAAGACAATGCGAGGGATGTTGTTTTAAGTGGGAGTTCACCTAGTTAATTTCAGAATTAAAATTGAACTCAATTTATCATAAACTTAGTCTAAACTCTTTGCAAATATGTTGTAGATCATGGCGTCCCCTCCATCAGCTTTTAACCAGTTCCTAGAGAAAGAAAAGCTTAAGAGCAACGGTAGCAACTTCACCGACTGGTTCCGTCATGTGAGGATTTTCCTCGCTGGTGGAAACCTGCAATATGTGCTCGATGCACCGCTGGGTGCCCCACCTGCAGAGACTGAATCCGATGAAGTAAAGAATGTTTACGAGACTCGGAAAATTCGGTACTCTCAAGTTCAGTGTGCCATCCTGTGCAGTCTGGAAGCCGATCTTCAAAAACGTTTTGAGCACCACGACCCGTATGAGATGATGAAAGAGTTGAAAACTATTTTTGAAACTCATGCGTCCGTGGAATGCTATGAAGCATCGAAACACTTCTTCAGCTGCATGATGGAAGAGGGCAGCTCCGTCAGTGAGCACATGCTCGCTATGTCCGGCATGCGAAGAAACTCGATGACTTGGGGATAGTGATTCCCAACAAGCCGGGGATTAATCGTGTCCTCCAATCACCGCCACCTAGTTACAAGAACTTCGTGATGAACTACAACATGCAGTAACATGAACAAGGAGTTACCCGAACTCTTCTCCATGCTGAAATCTGCCGAGGTTGAAATAAGGAAAGAGAACCAAGTGTTGATGGTCAACAAGACCACCGGTTCAAGAAGCAGGGCAAGCCTAACAACAAGGGCAACTTCAAGAAGGGCGGCAAGAAAGTTGTTGCGCCTCCGGAGAAGCCCAAGGCTGGCCCTAAGCCCGACACCGTGTGCTATTACCGCAAGGAGAAGGGGCACTCGGAAGCGTAATTGCTCCAAATACTTGGCTGATCCGAAGAGCGGCCTCATCAAAAAGAAAGGTATATTTGATATACATGTTATTGATGTCTATCTTACTCGGTTCTCGTAGCGAGTGCTCGGGTATTTGATACCGGTTCGGTTGCTCACATTTGTAACTCGAAACAGAACTCGCGGAATAGACGGAGCCCGGCGAGGGACGAGGTGACGATGCGCGTTGGAAATGGATCCAAGGTCGATGTGATCGCCGTCGGCACGCTCCCCTACATCTACCTTCGGGATTAGTTTTAAACCTCAATAATTGTTATTTGGTACCTGCGTTGAGCATGAACATTATATCTGGATCTTGTTTAATGCAAGACGGTTATTCGTTTAAGTCGGAGAATAATGGTTGTTCGAGTTATATGAGTAATGTCTTTTATGGCCATGCACCCGAGATGAATGGTTTATTCTTGTTAAGTCTTGATAGTAGAGATACACATGTTCATAACATTGATGCTAAGCGAATTAAATTGAATGATAATTCTACTTATATGTGGCACTCGTCGTCTTGGTCACATTGGAGTGAAGCGCATGAAGAAACTCCATTCCGATGGACTTCTTGAGTCACTTGACTTTGAGTCACTTGATAGATGCGAAGCATGTCTAATGGGAAAAATGACTAAGACTCCATTTTCTCGGTACAATGGAGCGAGCTACGGACTTATTGGAAATCATACATACCGATGTGTGCGGACCAATGAGTGTAGCATCGCGCGGTGGTTATCGTTATGTTCTAACCTTCACGGATGATCCGAGTAGATATGGGTATATTTACTTTATGAAACATAAGTCCGAAACTTTCGAGAAGTTTAAGGAATTCCAAAGTGAAGTAGAAAATCAACGTAACAAGAAGATTAAGTTTCTGCGTTCTGATCGCGGAGGCGAATATCTGAGTTATGAGTTTGGTATGCATTTAAAGAAATGCGTAATACTTTGACAATTCACACCGCCGGGAACACCACAACGCAATGGTGTGTCCGAACGTCGTAATCGAACTCTCTTAGATATGGTTCGTTCTATGATGTCTCTTACCGATTTGCCGTTATCGTTTTGGGGTTATGCATTAGAGACAACCGCATTCACTTTAAATAGGGCACCATCTAAATCCGTTGAAACGACACCGTATGAATTATGGTTTGGGAAGAAACCTAAGATGTCGTTCCTTAAAGTTTGGGGTTGCGAAGCTTATGTAAAGAAGTTACAACCGGACAAGCTAGAACCCAAAGCGGAGAAATGCGTCTTCATAGGATACCCTAAAGAAACAATTGGGTATACTTTCTATCACAGATCCGAAGGCAAAATCTTTGTTGCCAAGAACGGATCCTTTCTTGAGAAGGAGTTTCTCACGAAAGAAGTGACTCGGAAGGAAAGTAGAACTCGACGAGGTTAATGAACCTTCTCTCATTGATCGGAGTAGCGCAAGTACCGGAAGATGTTCCCGTACAGCCTGCGCCGATAGGAGAGGAAGCAAATGATGATGATCATGAAACTTCGAACGAGGAAGCTACTGAACCTCGCAGATCGACGAGGGAGCGTACCACTCCTGATTGGTATGATCCCTGTCTAAATGTCATGATTGTGGACAACAATGATGAGGACCCCGCGACGTATGAAGAAGCAATGGTGAGCCCGGATTCCAACAAATGGCAAGAAGCCATGAAATCCGAAATGGGATCCATGTATGATAACAAAGTATGGACTTTGGTAGACTTACCCGATAGCCGCAAGGTCTGTTGAGAATAAATGGATCTTCAAGAGAAAAACAGATGCCGATGGTAATATTACTCGTCTATAAAGCTCGACTTGTCGCAAAGGGTTTCCGACAAATTCAAGGAGTTGACTACGATGAGACTTTCTCACCCGTAGCGAAGCTAAAGTCTCGTGAGGATTTTGTTAGCAATAGCTGCATTTTTCGATTATGAGATTTGGCGGATGGATGTCAAAACGGCGTTCCTAAATGGTGACATTGAGGAAGAGTTGTATATGGTACAACCCAAAGGTTTTGTCGATCCTAAAAATGTCGACAAGGTATGCAAGCTTCAGCGTTCCATTTACGGACCGAAGCAAGCATCCCGGAGTTGGAACCTACGCTTTGATAGGGTGATCAAAGACTTCGGTTTTATACGGACTCATGGTGAGGCCTCGTATTTACAAGAAAGTGAGTGGGAGCTCCGTAGCATTCCCGATATTATATGTAGATGACATATTATTGATTGGGAATGATATAGAACTATTAAGCAGATGTTAAAGGTTATTTGAATAAGTGTTTTTCAATGAAAGACCTTGGTGAAGCAGCCGTACATTTTAGGCATCAAGATTTATAGAGATAGATCAAGACGCCTAATAGGCCTTTCACAGAGTACATACCTGGACAAGATTCTAAAGAAGTTTAGAATGGATGAAAGCAAGAAAGGGTTCTTGCCTATGTTGCCAGGTAAGGTCTTGAGTAAGACTCAAGGTCCAGCTACGGCAGATGAAAGAGAAAGGATGAGCAAGATCCCCTATGCTTCGGCAGTAGGCTCTCTCATGTATGCCATGCTGTGTACTAGACCGGATATCGCACATGCTGTTAGTTTGACCAGCAGATATCAAAGTGATCCAGGAATGGAACACTGGACAGCGGTCAAGAATATCCTGAAGTACTTGAAAAGAACTAAGGATATGTTTCTTTGTTATGGCGGTGACCAAGAGCTCGTTGTAACCAGTTACACCGATGCAAGTTGGGACACCGATCCCGATGACTCTAAGTCTCGGCTCCGGGTACGTGTTTATATTGAATGGTGCGGCAGTAAGCTGGAGCAGTTCCAAGCAATGCACGGTGGCGAAATCTTCAACAGAATCTGAATATATAGCGGCTTCAGAAGCTTCATCGGAAGCGGTATGGATGAAGAGGTTCATTGTTGAGCTTGGTGTGGTTCCTAGTGCATTGGACCCGTTAGTCATTTATTGTGACAACACGGGTGCCATCGCCAATGCAAAGGAACCAAGGTCACACAAGAAGCTGAAGCATATCAAGCTGCGTTTTCATTCGATTCGCGAATACATCGAAGATGGTGAAGTAGAGATTTGCAAAGTACACACAGATCTGAATGTTGCAGATCCGTTGACTAAAGCTCTCCCTAGGGCAAAGCATGACCAACACCGAATGCTATGGGTGTTAGGTACCTTACAATGTAATCTAGATTATTGACTCTAGTGCAAGTGGGAGATCGTTGGAGATATGCCCAAGAGGCAATAATAAAATGGTTATTATAATATCTTTGTGTTTATGATAAATGTTTGCATACCATGCTATAATTGTATTAACCGAAACATTGATACATGTGTGTTATGTAAACAACAAGGAGTCCCTAGTAAGCCTCTTGTATAACTAGCTTGTTGATTAATGGATGATCATGGTTTCGTGATCATGAACATTGGATGTTATTAATAACAAGGTTGTGTCATTAGTTGAATGATATAATGGACACACACCCAAATGAGCGTAGCATAAGATCAAGTCATTAAGTTCATTTTGCTATAAGTTTTCAATACATAGTTGCCTTAGTCCTTCGACCATGAGATCATGTAAATCACTTACACCGGAAGGGTACTTTGATTACATCAAACGCCATTGCGTAAATGGGTGGTTATAAAGATGGGATTAAGTATTTGGAAAGTGTGAGTTGAGGCATATGGATCAATAGTGGGATTTGTCCATCCTGATGACGGATAGATATACTCGGGGCCCTCTCGGTGGAATGTCGTCTGAATAGCTTGCAAGCACATGATTGGATCATGAGAGATGACATACCGCGGTACGAGTAAAGAGTACTTGTCGGTAACGAGGTTGAACAAGGTATGGTGATACCGATGATCAAACCTCGGACAAGTAGAATATCGTGTGACAAAGGGAATTGGCATCGTATGTAAATGGTTCAATCGATCACTAAGTCATCGTTGAATATGTGGGAGCCATTATGGATCTCCAGATCCCGCTATTGGTTATTGCTCGGAGAGGAGTCTCGACCATGTCTGCATAGTTCGCGAACCGTAGGGTGACGCGCTTAAGGTTCGATGTCGCATAAGTAGATTCGGAATATGAGTTGGAGTCCGAAGTTTTTGTTCGGAGTCTCGGATGGGATCCAGGACATCACGAGGAGGTTCGGAATTGTCCGGAGAATAAGATTCATATATGGGAAGTCAATTTCCGGGGTTCGGGAAAAAGTCCGGTATTTTGACCGGAGCTTCTAGAAGGTTCTAGAGGGCCACCAGTGGGCCCACCACCCCGGGAGAGGCCACATAGGCGCCACATGGCATAGTGGGTCCCACCCACCATGACATGTGGGCCTAGGCCGGCCCCCCCTTAGAGATAAGATCTATCTCTAGTTTAAATGGTTTAAATCTAGAGATAAGATCTATCTCCTAAAATAAATGGTTTAAATTAGGAGATAAAGGGGAAAACTTGGGGGAGGAGTTTGCCCCCCCATGTGGCCGGCCAAAGGGGGTAGGTGGGCCCTAGGGGAAACCCTAGGCCGACCCCCCACCTATATAAAGAGGGGAGGGGGTGGCCGGCCACACCCCCCATCCATTACCTCTTCCTCTGGCCGCCTCTCCCTCCACCATACGCTGCTCCGGCTTAGGCGAAGCCCTGCAGTTTTCTTCCTCCACCTCCACCACCACGCCGTCGTGCTGCTGGACTTTGGAGGAGATCTACCACACCTCCGCTGCCCGCTGGAACGGGAGAGGAAGGAGCTTCATCGACACCGTACGCGCGACCGAGTACGGAAGTGCTGCCGGATTGCAGCACCGGGGACGATCGTCTACATCAACAACGAGATCAATCTCGTAGGCTTTGGAATCTTCGAGGGTTAGTCTCATCTCCATCTCGTTGCTTCGATCTTGTAGATTAGATCTTGGGTGTTCCATAGATTAGATCTATTGGTTTTATTCGTCTTGCGGTAGGAAAATTTTTGTTTTCTATGCTACGAACCCCATCAACCAGCGCCACCACCGCAGGGCCGGACGATCCCCCTGTGGAAGTCGGCGCCAACGGTCTGCCCTTGCACTCTTCGTCGGCAGACAACGTTGTCGCCGCGCAAGTCGCCCTCGCTAATCTCCCTGACACCGGCAAAGGCACCCTCTTTATCCAGCAAGCCAAGGCCCTAGTCGCTTAGGCCCTGGAACAGCAGTACGCGGCCCAAGACTCCCAGGGGCGGCTATACTCGCGCTCCTCGGCAAGTCGAGCTGCGTCTTCTGCAGTGGCGAACCGCGCGGTCGCCAACGTCACCAACTGCCCGCCCCCGGAGCCACGCGCCGCTCACTCGACCAACAACCCAATCGACTCGTGCCCCTTGCGTGCGATGGTCGTGGCCAATGAACAACCAATCAACGCGCGCACGCACATCGTCAACGACCAAGCGTGGCGCGCGCAATCGCCTCGACAATACCTATAGGGGCGAGTAGCCGCGTCAGAGCGCCTTTGCCCGAGTCGGCCCGCATGCTTCGGCCCGATGATCAGGGGCGAGCAGTACCCTACTGGGTTCAAGGGCCCCCGCGACATCAAGAAGTATGACACCAACAACGACCCCACGGTCTGGATCGACTCGTACACCATGGCGATGGGCATCCTCGGCTACTCCGACCTGCTCGCCGCTCGCTACCTGCCCCTCATGATGGACCGGGCAAATCGCCAATGGTTCAACACCCTCCCCCCGAACAGCATCGATTCATGGGAGGAGGCCCGCGCTGCCTTCATCAAGAACTTCGCCAGCGCATACACTCGTGGTACCACCATCGAGGACCTAGATCGCTGCGTCCAAGGACCCCACGAGTCGACTCGCCGATGGGTACAACGCTGGCAGGACATGTGGATGACCTCAAGCGGCATCAGCACCGACACGGCGATCTACTGCTTCAGGAGGACCTGCCGCTACGAACCACTCGTCTCCAAGCTGAAGCGCGTTAGCGGTGACAACATCTCCATCGCCAAGATCTTCGACATCGCCAAGCGCTACGCCGATGAAGATCCTGCAGTTGACTCGGACGACGTGTACGGCCAGTGGCGCAATCGCCGCGCCATCCGCCCCGACAACCGCCGTGATGATTACCGACTCGGCACTCGCCCGGGCAACGACCAGCACCGCAGCAACGGCGGCAACTCTAAGTTCATCGCCAACGCTAACTACGGGCAGCTCGACCCGAAGTACTCTCGCCACGACAGCCGCGGCCCACTAGAGGACTGTCCACCAGGCAAGCGGTTCGACCCGCAAAGCCTGCTTGATGCTCTGTGCATCTATCATAGCAGAGAGAGCAAGCCCTCGATGCACACCACCGGGAACTGCTTTTCCCTCAAGCAGATCAAGAAAGCCCGCCGCTCCAAGGAGAACGGCAGCGACCAGAACAAGGACCGCAACAAGGACCAGGATAACCCCAAGGACGACGGCTTTGGTCGCAGCGCTGGGTCCCTCCACACCTTCACCGGAGTCGGCGAACGCCGCGAAAAGAAGGTTCTCGCACGGGCGGTGGCTATTAACGCAGTCGTCGCGGACCGCGCTGGCTCAATTGGTCGGAGCAAAGCATCACGTGGAGCCGTGAGGACCACCCTCCACGCATCGAGTACCCAGGGCGAGTTTGCCCTGATCGTCAAGCCCATCAACATTATGTACTATGACACTTTCCGGCGACTCTAGCTGCCCGACTTGCGCCTCAAAGCAACGAGCGTTACCTTCCACGGCATCGTCCCTGGCAGGAAGGCCTTTCCAATCCGCAAGGTAACACTGACGGTGACATTTGGCACACTGGCAAACTACCGCACTGAGCGGATCTCCTTCGAGGTGGTGAACTTCCGCAGCCCCTACCACTGCATCCTCGGCCGACAGGCGTTCGCCAATTTCATGGCCACGCCACACTACACCTACAACATGATGAAGATGTCGGGGCCGCGCGGCGTCATCACCGTACGTGGCGACAACAAGATGGCCCTGGAGTGCAAGGACAGCGGCGCCAAGCTCGCCGACACCGTCATCGCCTCGTAGCGCGACAACACCACCAAACTCGCCAAGTACCTAGTCGACAACAACGACCCTGCCATCCTCGAGAAGCCAACGGAGCTCGACTCGTCCTCGCCGACCTTCCAGCCAATGACTGACACACGTTGAGTAGATCTAGTAGAGAATGATCCGAGTAGGCAGGTTATCCTTGGGACGGGCATGTCCACCCAATAGGAAAGTGCGCTCATCAAGTTCCTCCGTGAGAATCGAGATATCTTTGCATGGAAACCTTCTAATATGCAGGTGTGCCGAGAGAACTTGCTGAGCACAAACTCCACGTTGATCCCACTGCGTGCCCCGTCAAACAGACGATGCGACCCGTAGGTGAAGAGCGACGGCGCGCAATCGCCAAAGAGGTGAACTGGCTACTCGCCACCGGGTTCATCATGGAAATAAAGCACCCCAAGTAGCTGGCAAACCCAGTCCTAGTGCTGAAGAAAAACAAGACATGGCGCATGTGTATAGACTACACCAGCCTCAATCGGGCTTGCCCTAAGAACCCATTCGTCCTCCCGCGGATCGATCAGATCATCGACGCCATCGCGGGCTTGGAATCGATGTGCTTCCTCGAAGCATATTACGGGTACAACCCAATCAAGATGGCGGTTGAAGATCAAGAGAAGACGACGTTCATCACGCCGCTCGACGCCTATTGCTACACCGCCATGACCTTCAGCCTTAGAAACGCTAGAGCTACATACCAGCGATGCATGAATGCCTCGAAAGCCAAATTGGGCACAACGTCCATGTGTACATCGATGATGTCGTGGTCAAGTCGACTCGGCAAGATGACTTAGTCACCGACCTCACCGAGACTTTCGCCAACTTTTAGCGCTACCAGATCAAGCTCAACCCCCGGAAGTGCACCTTTGGCATCCCATCAGGGAAGCTGCTCGGCAACGTCATCTCCAAGCGCGGCATCGAGCCCAATCCAGAGAAGATCTCGGCCGTCATGCGCAAGGCTCGCATGCCTCCTCGACACACAGAAGCTCACCGAGCTAGTCGCAGTGCTCAGTCGATTCATACCTCGACTCGGCGACAAGGCCCTGCCCCTCTACTGCCTCTTGAAGAAGTCTGATTCATTCGAGTGGACAGCGGAAGCACAAAGTGCCTTGGAAACACTCAAAGAGGCCCTGCAGAACGCACCGTCCTAGCCGCCCCCTACCACAAGAACCCATGCTCCTCTACGTCGCTATGTCAAATCGCGCCGTAAGTGAAGTTATTGTGGTAGAGTGCAAGAAAGAAGGAGCAACTCGTGCAACACCCAGTGTACTACATCAGCGAGGCCCTCACCGAGTCAAAACAGCGCTACCCACACTACCAGAAGCTGGTCTACTCCGTGTTTAGGGCCCAGCGGCGACTGACCCCTTACTTCCACGAGCACCCCATCAAGGTCGTCGCATCAACGCCACTCGCTGACATCATCCTCAATCGAGACGCGACTGGGAGAATCGCCAAGTTGGCAGTCGAGCTCGGTGTCCACAACATCACGTATGAACCTCGCCGTGCGGTCAAATCCCAGTTGATAAATAACGACTGGGAGGAACTGCAGCAGCCAACCTCCCCAGCAGAAGTCAAACATTGGACCCTCTACTTCGACAGCTCCAAGAACCTCGAAGGGGATGGAGCAGGCATCGTCCTCATATCCCCGAAAGGAGACACTATGAGGTACGTCCTGCAGCTCCAATTCGAGCCCTGCACCAACAACATGGCCGAATACGAGGCACTTCTCCACTGCATGTGGATCGCCAAGGAGATGGGTGCATCATGCCTGCCCTGCTTTGGCGACTCCGACCTAGTCGACAGCCAGATCTCGGGGACCTGCGACGCCACCGATGCCAACATGATCGCCTACAAGCGGGCGGTCGACCAGTCCGGCGCCAGCTTCTCCGAGTCGTCGTCGAGTGGGTCGATAGGTGCAAGAACGAGGAAGCCGACGCACTCTCCAGGCTCATCTCCAAGTGGCAGCCACCTCCGCCGGGCGTTTTCCTCGACATCCTGTCACATCCCGAAATTTTCTAAATTTCGGAATGTAAAATAAAAATAAATTTAATGCTTGATTGATTGAACATGATTGAATTTTCACAAAGAATTAAAACTTTTGTGGTTATAAAAAAAGTATTTTCAAAAAATGGAGTTTTCATAAACCTTGGTTTTCAAAATATTTTCCAACAATACTCTGTTTTGTTCGGAGGTTTTGAAACATATAAAATCATTTTTTATGAGAAAACGTTAATCCCTAAAAAGACACTATAGCCACATAGACATGTATGTCAAATTTTGATTTTATAAAGTTTATATTTTTGTCCCAATTTTGGTTTCATATTAAAGGATTTTGATGACGAATCCAACGGTACCTTATTTGTCTTTTTCTAATTATTTTTAATCCTCCAAAAGTGTATTTTAAATTTCTGGATTTCAAGAAGAAAAAAAAGAGCGGCCAGGCCGAACGGCCCACCCGGCCGAACAGCCCAGCTCGCCCACGCGCGCCATGTCCCGGCCCAGGCCAACCCAATTCCTTTTTTTTTCCTTTACCTTTTCCTTGGGCCTTATTGCTTGCTGGCCCACCTGGCCAACCGACCGAGCCGACGCTCGCTCATCTTCCTCCTCCATCACGTAACCCTTCAAGAAACGTACAGCCATGGCACTCACTCCCTCTCTCTATAATTTTGCCATCAATTGCATGACCGTTTCTTCTCGACTTAAACACGAAAATTACTCAGTATTTGATGGGGAATCCGATCAGGGAATTAATTTTATATTTAGTGGACTTAATCTCCCAAACACAAACGGTGAACAGAATGCCCTCCCAAGAGCTCGTACCAACCATGTCAACATTAGCCACAAATTCGAGTTCATCGCAAGATCCCGTCTCCCTCGGTCACCACCTCGTGTAATCCTTGCACCAGAAGACGTTCCTCGTCGAGGGATACCTCCAAGACATGGTCGGGCATGATGTTGTCGATGTTGGCCACGACGTTATCGGAGTTCATCGGACCGGTACGTCGCGTACGTTGATCCTCTCTTCTATTCCTTTTACTTATGGACTCCCCTCACCGTCGCCTACCACCAGGACATGTTGGTGCGTCGTATGGTTTCTGTTGGCCGCGTTGCCGTTGTTCCACCGGCCACAGCAATGGCGCCGTCGTTTTCGTCGGTATAGGGGACTCAGGCCCCGTTCTGTCTTACTTTTGTTTTCTCTCATCCGTGCGTGGGTCCTTGACTCAGCGCTTTGATGTTTCTCCAGCCACAGAACCTGAGTAAAAAACGCCTCCGGCGATTCCCGAAACTGCGTCGCGTCCGTGACATAGCCGTCGATCAAGTGCACCATCGTTGGTAAAGTTTCCTCTCATGGTCGTTCTATTTCCATAGATGGTTAGTTTTGTAGCTAAACTAAACTACTAGGCCACCATAGGATCTACTAGCTCGCATGGTCCTTGCTGTTTCACCTAACTGAACAAACATGCCACGCCCGCATGTACTGAGAGCATGATACTGATCGATCCGTTTCACATATTATGCTAGCTAATTCTCCTACAGAAAGTTTAAAATTCTGTAACTATATATCTAGAGCTCCGTTTTCAATAGTTGTTCTTCCGTTAAATTTGTAATTAGATTATCTACAACTTTCGTGTAGGAAGTATTTCCATCTGAGTGATTTGTTCGGACAACTTTTTAGACATCACTAGAATTCTAACCGTGTATTGTAAAATCCATACCTTGAGTTCTACACGTCGGTTTTCGACAAACTTTATACCGTTGGAATCAGTAAAATGCCTAGATCATTCTGGACATTTTGCACGTCGGATTCGCACGCTTTGGTTTCGCGGTATTTGTATGGTCCGCAATATCGTTCTTCCACTATGCAAATCATTTAGACACATTCGCCATGTTTCATGATCACATCTCTCCACAATATATTATCCTAGTTCATATTATTCAAATAACAACTGAGTTATTTGATTAAAGTATGACATGTCCTATTTTAGACTTTCACCTTGCTCCGGTGAGGTCGAGAAACCCTACTACATATCCCATGTGTTATACCCTTGGTATCCATTATGATTCGTGAACCAAATCCCGACACCTATCATGCATTCAACCTCATGCCCACTTCATCTTATTGGCTTATTGAACTATTCAATTTACAAATGAGTCAATTGAGTAATTCAATATATCACAAATCCATACCTAAATCTATGTGTAATTTATACTATTTTGAGTAATTGTTGTCACACTCATTCAATAGTATTGTTGTTGCACTATTTGTCACTTACGTGATTCAATTCACATGAGATGTTCCAAATCCTTTTCATGCTTTTGTAAAGCATAAAGATTCTTCAATTATATCTTGAATGGTCCATTATTTTCTAATCCTGTGACTTGCCATCTTAACTCTCACAGCCATATCTTGCAAGCCAAACCTCATGCCACACCTTAGTACCATAGAGCGATTTCCAATTTTTGTCTTGTTTGATTATGTTGCTATGAATGGTGTGTTTATGTTGTGCTATATTTTATCGTATAGTTCGTTTGAAGAGCGACGTATTTTGTTGAGAGAAGTGAACAATCTTCAATTACCAAAAAGGCAAGTGACATTCAATCCTACCTATTATATTTATGCATTAGTGTTTTTCAACTAGTATGCATGATAGGTTTTTGTTTTCAAAAGTAAAGTATTTAAGCTATGCTTAGCAAACCTAGTAGTGTGTAGCCCTCCTTAAACCCCTGCTAGGATGTTTTATTTTGCTTTGCAACATCAAATGCCAATGTTGTTTCATTACTTGGTTGTGAGTGTTTAAAAATTTGAAAATTAATAACCTTAATGAAACACCTGGGTGGAATTGGTGTGGCTTGGTTTATGTTGAGTGGCTACTCGGGGCTATATACCTGGAGGATTTAACCATGGTATGTGGTGGTGACCCGTGGGTTAGTACACTTGTGGTTTGCCACCCAGGAACAAAGAGATTGATATGTCTTCCGTGTTTAGTGTACTTCCAGTGCAGCCTTATGATATTATGGGCTCTGTCTTGATTGAGTAAGATGTGAGGGTTCAACTTGTTGCAAGACATTGGCTGGTAGCAGAATTATAGGTGGGAACGACACTAGTAGGAAAACCCTTATAGGCGATGCTTAGTTCTGTGGCGCACCGTTTAAAATGCGCCACAGAAAGTTATTTTGTGGCGCACCAGACACGGTGCGCCACAGAAATAGCTTAATTTTGTGGCGCACCAGGTATCCATGCGCCACAGAAAT
Source organism: Lolium rigidum (assembly GCF_022539505.1). Classification (NCBI taxonomy): domain Eukaryota; kingdom Viridiplantae; phylum Streptophyta; class Magnoliopsida; order Poales; family Poaceae; genus Lolium; species Lolium rigidum. The sequence goes on from NC_061511.1 coordinate 110,298,026, forward strand.
TTGGTGGGGCCAGCCCCAATCATTGGTTTCACTATTTACGTGGCGCACAGGATCACGTGCGCCACGTAAATAAGACATTCCGTGGCGCATCGGCCCGGTGCGCCACCGAATTAAGACTTTCCGTGGCGCATTGTTCCCGGTGCGCCACCGAACTAAGACTTTACGTGGCGCACGTGGGATGGTGCGCCACAGAAAGCCTTATTTCTGTGGCGCACATGAGTTCCATGCAACTCCACCCCCCCCCCCCGTGGATCGCCTTTTTAACCTCTGTAAAAAATAAAAAAAATAGATAAAAATTTCAAAAAAAAAATCCCTTCAAGATGCCTATGTATTATGTCATCTTTTACCACTGAGAATTAACAAACAATAATTTCGACTTTTTTTGCAAAATTACGTGGGAAAATCATCAAACTGGATTTACGGTTGCATACGAACTCGAAAAAAAACGCATAATATATCAAAATGTTCCCACGAAAAATCTACATCCGAATTCACCGGGCTTGCCCGGTTGGACAATTTTTAGAATCTCAAAATTCCAAAAGAGTAAAAAGTTACGGGCAGTTAAAGATTTTTTGCTGCAAAATAGAAAAAAAGAAAAAAAAATTCTGTGGCGCACCAAGTGCCCGTGCGCCACAGAATTAACGTCCAAATTTGAAATTTCTGGCGCCCACTTCTCCTTCTCCTCCATTTCTCCCCTTCTCCACTTCTCCACTTCTCCACTTCTCCCCTTCTCCTCCTCTCCTCTTCTCTTCCTCTCCTCCACTTCTCCACTTCTCCTCTCTCCTCTCCTACTCCGGCGACCAACTCCGGCGACCAACAACTCCGGCGAACTACTCCGGCGAACTACTCCGGCAAACTACTCCGGCGACCTACTACGGCGACCACGACCAACACCTCCTCCGGCGACCACCTCCTCCTCTACCACCACCACCACCACCACCACCACCACCACCACCACCACCACCACCACCACCACCACCACCACCACCTCCTCCTCCTCCTCCTCCTCCTCTACCACCACCACCACCACCACCACCACCACCACCACCACCACCACCTCCTCCTCCTCCTCCTCCTCCTATTCCACCATCACCACCACCACCACCACCACCACCACCTCCACCTCCACCTCCACCTCCTCCTATTCCACCACCACCACCACCTCCTCCGGCCGGCCTCATCCTCCACCCACCCACCCCACCCACCTCCGGCGACCTTCCAGAAAAATTTTAAAAAAAATTCGGCGGCCCCAGATCTAGATCTAGATCTAGATCTGGCCGCCACTTTTTTTGAAATTTTAAAAAAATTCTGTGGCGCACCGGCGGTGGTGCGCCACGAAATAAGACTTCTTGTTTCGTGGCGCACCACCGTCCGTGCGCCACGTAAATAAGCTTACGTGGCGCATTGGCTGGTGCGCCACAGAATCCTTATTTTTGTGGCGAGAATTCTGTGGCGCACCACCCATGCGCCACAGAATGTGTTTTTGGTGCGCCACTGATGAGGCTTTTCCTACTAGTGCGAGTCTTGCGTGTATGGTTGCTCTCTCCTTCTGAAAGGTCTCGTCTCATTCTTCTCTCTGGGTAGAATGGGTCGTAAGGTGAAAGTGCACAACCTCTGCAGAGTTAAAAACTAAGATCTTAGCCGTGTCCCCGGTTATGGACAACTTGAGTCTCTAGACAAGGATGTACGGAATAATCTCATCACCTTATGATTAAAACTTGTGTAGAAACAATCTCAGGACTGGATTTTCTCAGGGCTACATACATGGTGGATTTAACCATAGTATGTGGTGGTGACCTGAGGATTATCCTAGTTGAGTGACCCAGGGCTACATAACTGGCGGATTTAACCATGGTATGTGGTGGTGACCTGAGGTTTATACTAGTTGAGTGGCCCCAGGGCTACATACCTAGCGGATTTAACCATGGTATGTGGTGGTGACCTGGAAGTCATCTTGACTTGGTGCTCATGGTGGATTTAACCATGTGCCCCCTTTTTGTAAAATCTTTTCAAGAATTACGAAATGTTTTGTTTTAAAAAAACATAGGATAAAATTGGCTTTATGCAAATAAACTCCACCAGCCAAATATGATGTAGATAGTCATGTCTAAAACTGCCACCAAATAAGTGTCATTTGCCAGTACATCATTGTACTGACCTCCATTCGTGGGGCTGCATATTCAAACGTGCAGGATTTTCTGAGGAGAAGTACGTGGTAGGATCTCGAGTCTACATTCCAACATGATCTGCTCGTGGCACATGAAGATGATGAAGGCTCATTGATAATTTACTTTCCGCTGTGTTTATTCTGAACATTGTTGAGCTAGTCCATGTGACTATGCAATTTGTAAGGTTTTACTTTACCCTCCGGATCAACGATGTAGTAAATTGATACTATTGCGGTGATTACTATATTTTGTAATGTGTGTGCTATCAGTGATCCCGGGAATAGCACTATACACAGGTATCTTGCCTTTATTAAAAGGTAGGGTGCTACAGAATGGTATCAGAGCATAGTGTTGCCTGTAGGATCGAGACCCTAGGTTTGGATTAGAAATAAGAAGACCCTAGGATGAAAATTTTGGCTAATCCTATTTCAAAAAAAAATGTTTGCTTTGTGAACTTCTAGTATTCTCATCAATTCCATCTTCAAAATCTTTTCCTCTTGCCTTAGATGACCTACCTTATGAAACCATCAAGGAAGTAGAGATGATGACCTTGCACCTGAAGTGAGGGACTGATGCTTCATGTGATATTCTTCAACTCCGCAAGAAGTGTTTCATGGAACACAAATGAAGAACTTGAATAAAGACTTTGATGCAGACTGCACAACACACGAAGATACACCGAAGGAGGAGAATACAAACTTGAAGCATCCAAAATAGAAATAGACCAGACCACCATTAGTTATCTTTCATCGTACCAACAATATAGTAATAACACATTGATCATACCAAATTGTGGTATGACCATACTAGTTGTTGTGTTTTAACATATTGCTTGATGCTTGTTAGATGTTGTTTGTAAGATGTTTTGCCTTGATCTGATGTGTTTGAGTAGGAATCTTCTTTAGAATCTTTCTATCTATTCTCATCTATACCCAACCCAGAGAATATTTTCTCGGCAACTCGCCATGAAGACAATAGTAGTGAAACCAACCCTGATGATTCTTATCAAGGTGAAGAAGGATATAATGTGAGATACGCAAAACCGTAGTTAAGGATCGATAGAAATGTTTTCAAAACAGTTCAATAATATAATGGGGATTGAAACATTGATTCAATTCTCCATGAAAGTTTTTTTTATCAAACTTGTGAGGTTGACCAAGTTTTAGAATACGAGATTCAATAAATCAAATACGGAGTAATGATCTGGGTGCAGGATGGATTGATCACCATTCCTACTACTCTTATTATTCGCTTTCGTAATGTTGACTTTGCGAATCTAGAGACATACCTACCAAAGAGATGTCGGCGAATAAGCCTAAACCCTAGGGTGGATAAATATTATACCCTTATAGTAGGCAAGTGCTGCCAAGCGTAGGACTACGGTGAGTTTAAAGACCCAACTACTAGATGAAAAATAGTGGAAGATTTCAAGTAAGAAGATGAAGGATGTCATGAAGTTTACTCATTTGTGTCTCTTGATTGACTCGAAGAGTGACCCATCGGTGTTAAAAGTAGTCAACAACCAACCATTTGGATTAGAAGCCTTACTATGAAGAAAACCTATTCGACTCACCTTGGAGAGATATATTGTTCACTATATGTGAATAACAACTACCTATTGGTTATTAACTCAGAAACCCTAGATGTTTTTCAAAGATGACCGGAGGTCAAGTCATATCCTCGGATGTGCAAAGTCATATCCAAGAAGAGCTTAGCCTAAACCCCAGACCTGAGACTACCTAACAAAAGTTCCTTTTAAGGGTGGTAGCTACCTAGATATCCTAAACCAACTCTTCTTTCTAGCCTTTCTCTGAATCTCGGGGACGAGATTCCTTTTAAGGGTGGTAGTCTGTCACATCCCGAAATTTTCTAAATTTCGGAATGTAAAATAAAAATAAATTTAATGCTTGATTGATTGAACATGATTGAATTTTCACAAAGAATTAAAACTTTTGTGGTTATAAAAAAAGTATTTTCAAAAAATGGAGTTTTCATTAACCTTGGTTTTCAAAATATTTTCCAACAATACTCTCTTTTGTTCGGAGGTTTTGAAACTTATAAAATCATTTTTTATGAGAAAACGTTAATCCCTAAAAAGACACTATAGCCACATAGACATGTATGTCAAATTTTGATTTTATAAAGTTTATATTTTTGTCCCAATTTTGGTTTCATATTAAAGGATTTTGATGACGAATCCAACGGTACCTTATTTGTCTTTTTCTAATTATTTTTAATCCTCCAAAAGTGTATTTTAAATTTCTGGATTTCAAGAAGAAAAAAAAGAGCGGCCAGGCCGAACGGCCCACCCGGCCGAACAGCCCAGCTCGCCCACGCGCGCCATGTCCCGGCCCAGGCCAACCCAATTCCTTTATTTTTTTTCCTTTACCTTTTCCTTGGGCCTTATTGCTTGCTGGCCCACCTGGCCAACCGACCGAGCCGACGCTCGCTCACCTTCCTCCTCCATCACGTAACCCTTCAAGAAACGTACAGCCATGGCACTCACTCCCTCTCTCTATAATTTTGCCATCAATTGCATGACCGTTTCTTCTCGACTTAAACACGAAAATTACTCAGTATTTGATGGGGAATCCGATCAGGGAATTAATTTTATATTTAGTGGACTTAATCTCCCAAACACAAACGGTGAACCGAATGCCACCCGTCGGCATACACCTCCCGATCTCTCTCCTCAGTCCATCTCAATACAAACCGACGAGAGCACCGTGTGTCTCTTGTTCTTCTCCACTATTTTCATTCACAAACTTTTCCGAGAGGCCCTCCCTAGAGCTCGTACCAACCATGTCAACATTAGCCACAAATTCGAGTTCATCGCAAGATCCCGTCTCCCTCGGTCACCACCTCGTGTAATCCTTGCACCAGAAGACGTTCCTCGTCGAGGGATACCTCCAAGACATGGTCGGGCATGATGTTGTCGATGTTGGCCACGACGTCATCGGAGTCCATCGGACCGGTACGTCGCGTACGTTGATCCTCTCTTCTATTCCTTTTACTTATGGACTCCCCTCACCGTCGCCTACCACCAGGACATGTTGGTGCGTCGTATGGTTTCTGTTGGCCCCGTTGCCGTTGTTCCGCCGGCCACAACAATGGCGTCGTCGTTTTCGTCGGTATAGGGGACTCAGGCCCCGTTCTGTCTTACTTTTGTTTTCTCTCATCCGTGCGTGGGTCCTTGACTCAGCGCTTTGATGTTTCTCCAGCCACAGAACCTGAGTAAAAACGCCTCCGGCGATTCCCGAAACTGCGTCGCGTCCGTGACATAGCCGTCGATCAAGTGCACCATCGTTGGTAAAGTTTCCTCTCATGGTCGTTCTATTTCCATAGATGGTTAGTTTTGTAGCTAAACTAAACTACTAGGCCACCATAGGATCTAGCTCGCATGGTCCCTGCTGTTTCACCTAACTGAACAAACATGCCACGCCCGCATGTACTACTGATCGATCCGTTTCACATATTATGCTAGCTAATTCTCCTACAGAAAGTTTAAAATTCCGTAACTATATATCTAGAGCTCCGTTTCCAATAGTTGTTCTTCCGTTAAGTTTGTAATTAGATTATCTACAACTTTCGTGTAGGAAGTATTTCCATCTGAGTAATTTGTTCGGATAACTTTTTGGACACCACTAGAATTCTAACCGTGTATTGTAAAATCCATACCTTGAGTTCTACACGTCGGTTTTCGACAAATTTTATACCGTTGGAATCAGTAAAATGCCTAGATCATTCTGGACATTTTGCACGTCGGATTCGCACGCTTTTTTTCGCGGTATTTGTATGGTCCGCAATATCGTTCTTCCACTATGCAAATCATTTAGACACATTCGCCATGTTTCATGATCACATCTCTCCACAATATATTATCCTAGTTCATATTATTCAAATAACAACTGAGTTATTTGATTAAAGTATGACCTGTCCTATTTTAGACTTTCACCTTGCTCCGGTGAGGTCGAGAAACCCTACTACATATCCCATGTGTTAAACCCTTGTTATCCATTATGATCCGTGAACCAAATCCCGACACCTATCATGCATTCAACCTCATGCCCACTTCATCTTATTGGCTTATTGAACTATTCAATTTACAAATGAGTCAATTGAGTAATTCAATATATCACAAATCCATACCTAAGCCTATGTGTAATTTATACTATTTTGAGTAATTGTTGTCACACTCATTCAATAGTATTGTTGTTGCACTATTTGTCACTTACGTGATTCAATTCACATGAGATGTTCCAAATCCTTTTCATGCTTTTGTAAAGCATAAAGATTCTTCAATTATATCTTGAATGTTACATTATTTTCTAATCCTGTGACTTGCCATCTTAACTCTCACAGCCATATCTTGCAAGCCAAACCTCATGCCACACCTTAGTACCATAGAACGATTTCCAATTTTTGTCTTCTTTGATTATGTTGCTATGAATGGTGTGTTTATGTTGTGCTATATTTTATCGTATAGTTCGTTTGAAGAGCGACGTATTTTGTTGAGAGAAGTGAACAATCTTCAATTACCAAAAAGGCAAGTGACATTCAATCCTACCTATTATATTTATGCATTAGTGTTTTTCAACTAGTATGCATGATAGGTTTTTGTTTTCAAAAGTAAAGTATTTAAGCTATGCTTAGCAAACCTAGTAGTGTGTAGCCCTCCTTAAACCCCTGCTAGGATGTTTTATTTTGCTTTGCAACGTCAAATGCCAATGTTGTTTCATTACTTGGTTGTGAGTGTTTAAAAATTTGAAAATTAATAACCTTAATGAAACACCTGGGTGGAATTGGTGTGGCTTGGTTTATGTTGAGTGGCTACTCGGGGCTACATACCTAGCGGATTTAACCATGGTATGTGGTGGTGACCCGTGGGTTAGTACACTTGTGGTTTGCCACCCAGGAACAAAGAGATTGCTATGTCTTCCGTGTTTAGTGTACTTCCAGTGCAGCCTTATGATATTATGGGCTCTGTCTTGATTGAGTAAGATGTGAGGGTTCAACTTGTTGCAAGACATTGGCTGGTAGCAGAATTGTAGGTGGGAACGAGTCTTGCGTGTATGGTTGCTCTCTCCTTCTGAAAGGTCTCGTCTCATTCTTCTCTCTGGGTAGAATGGGTGGTAAGGTGAAAGTGCACAACCTCTGCAGAGTTAAAAACTAAGATCTTAGCCGTGTCCCCGGTTATGGACAACTTGAGTCTCTAGACAAGGATGTACGGAATAATCTCATCACCTTTTCTGAATGATTAAAACTTGTGTAGAAACAATCTCAGGACTGGATTTTCTCAGGGCTACATACATGGTGGATTTAACCATAGTATGTGGTGGTGACCTGAGGATTATCCTAGTTGAGTGACCCAGGGCTACATACCTGGCGGATTTAACCATGGTATGTGGTGGTGACCTGAGGTTTATACTAGTCGAGTGGCCCCAGGGCTACATACCTAGCGGATTTAACCATGGTATGTGGTGGTGACCTGGAAGTCATCTTGACTTGGTGCTCATGGTGGATTTAACCATGTGCCCCCTTTTTGTAAAATCTTTTCAAGAATTACAAAATGTTTTGTTTTAAAAAAAACATAGGATAAAATTGGCTTTATGCAAATAAACTCCGCCAGCCAAATATCATGTAGATAGTCATGTCTAAAACTGCCACCAAATAAGTGTCATTTGCCAGTACATCATTGTACTGACCTCCATTCGTGGGGCTGCATATTCAAACGTGCAGGATTTTCTGAGGAGAAGTACGTGGTAGGATCTCGAGTCTACATTCCAACATGACTGCCTGTGGCACATGAAGATGATGAAGGCTCATTGATAATTTACTTTCCGCTGTGTTTATTCTGAACATTGTTGAGCTAGTCCATGTGACTATGCAATTTGTAAGGTTTTACTTTACCCTCTGGATCAACGATGTAGTAAATTGATACTATTGCAGTGATTACTATATTTTGTAATGTGTGTGCTATCAGTGATCCCGGGAATAGCACTATACACAGGTATCTTGCCTTTATTAAAAGGTAGGGTGCTACACATCCTCACTCGCCCGTCGGTACAGCCACCCCGCGAAGTTGACATCGCCGAGCCACCATCCCTACTCCGTGCTAGTCGCAGTCGCCTCGGATGCTGAGGACTGGGCGGAGCCCTACATAAGCTACCTCGAGCGGCAAATCTTGCCCATGGACGAAACAGAGGCACGCATGATTGTGCGCCGGTGCAAGTCCTTCACCATCATCAACCAGGAGTTGTACAAACGCAACATTTCCGGAGTCTTCCAGCGATGCGTCACTGCAGAGGAGGGTCGCCAGATTCTGCGCGACATACACGTAGGCGACTGCGGCCATCACGCAGGGGCCCTCTCAATAGTGGCCAAAGCGTTCAGGCACGGTTTCTACTGGCCAACTGCGCATGCCGACGCAGTCGAACTCGTCCGCGTGTGTGTCGGATGCCAGAAGTACGCGAGCCAGTCGCACATGCAAGGCTCCGTGCTCAAGACCACCCCCCTCACCTCGCCCTTCGCCGTTTGAGGCATGGATATAGTGGGCAAGTTCAAGACAACCCCCAGCGGCTACACTCACCTCCTCGTCGTCGTCAACAAATTCACCAAGTGGGTGGAGGCAAAACCCATCAAGAAGTGTGACGGTAAAACAACGACAAAGTTCCTGCGGGAGCTGATATACCGCGATGGGTACCGGCACAGCATCATCGCCGATAATGGCACAAACATCGCCAAGGGAGAAATGGTGGAGTTCTGCGAAGAGAACGGGATCTGACTCGACCTCGCCTCAGTCGCGCATCCCAAGTCGAATGGCCAAGCAGAGAGAGCCAACTAGAGGATCCTCCACGGCCTCAAGCCACGACTGGAAGTACCCTTGGAGCAAGCCATTGGATGCTGGGCGGAGGAGCTACCATCTGTCCTCTGGGGCATACGCACAACACCAAACAGGTCGACATGCTACATGCCTTTCTTCCCAGTCTACGGGGCAAAAGCTGTCATGCCCACGGATAGCGCCCACGACCCTCCACGCACCGTGAACTACTCGGAGGAAGAAAACGAGCTCGCCCGTCAGGACGGATTCGACCTCCTTGACGAGGACCGAGAACTCGCTCTCTCCAGGACAGCCATATACCAGCAAGGCCTCCGGCGCTACCATAGTCGTCATGTTCGCAGTCGCTCCTTCCAGGAAGGCGACCTCGTTCTCGGGTTAATCTAGGACAAGAAGGGCATGCACAAGCTATCTCCCCCATGGGAAGGGCCATTCGTCGTCAGCCCTGTGCTCGGAAATGACGCCTACTACCTCACCAACGTGCGCAAGGACGACAACGGCAAACCGCTCACCCGAGAAGTCGAGCGCCCTTGGAATGTCAATATCCTTCGCTGGTTCTACACGTAAATCGCCATGTAAACAATACATGATCATCAATAAAGATGTCCTCCACTCCATCTGATTTCCAATTTGCCGACCCAAAATTACAACCATGCCTCGCACGAACATATCTCCCAAGTCGCCAATATGAGTTGGACGCCAAGCTGTGCAACTCAGGAACCGGGAGACTTTCTCTTGCTTCTAGTGAAAGAGCAATCCATAACAGCTAAGTAGCTTGGCTAAAAAAACCAGCGGTTGACAGGCCAGTCGCAATCCTAGGACTATCCCAGTCGCCGCCCTTAAACGCCGCAAAGCGAAAACAGCGAGTGGATCCATCAGTAGGGCCGCTCGCCCGACCAGCCTTAAGGGCCTTAGCAACCGATCGATGCTATGCTATACAGCATCCACTCGCCCTCCTGTACCTTAGGACTGGTGACTTGTAAAGCTAAGTACTGCGATCGGGGACTCCGCAAAAAGGACACATGGCTCGTTAAGGAAAACCGCCGAGACAAGAACCTCCTTCAGGGTCACCATGCGACTGGTCCATCGGGCCACGACGAGTGGCACGCTACTTAACAGCGCATTTCAATCGCCCCTCTCCTCTACCTTTAGAGCAGTGACGAGAGCCTCCATTGGGGCCGCCCAGCGACTGGCCCCTCAGGCCACGACGAGTAGGCATGCTAACTAAACAGCAACTAACACAGTGAAAAGCCCCGCAGTCGCCTTCGGCGACTGGAGCCTATCGCTTGGGGACTTAGCTAAAATCACAAGGTACAAAAATTCATTTACTAAGCAAAAGCATATTGTTATTATTTCTCAAAAGATCCGTGAGTCGCTTCTACTGACTCGCGGATGCGAAGTCTTTTATTAGAGGGCAATGAGGGGCATCCCCCCCCCCCCAAGATTACAAGACCCTAGGCACTGGGCCCCGGGTCAATCACCCTCTCCATGCCGCTCTCACCATGGGTGAACTTTAACACGTACTTCACGACGAGATACGTCGTCAGCGCCTTAGTTGCAGCGGCATGGAACAGTCGCTCGGCAGGGAAGTCCCAAGGCTTCTCCTCGCCCTGATCCTTCTCGGCGTCCTCCGGGGCGTTCTGACTCGTGATGTGCGACTCCAGGTCGGCCACAGCCAAGACCCGGTTGGCATACAGCTGGACCAACGCCATCAGCCGTACCACCTCCGCCACGTCAAACTCACCAGTTTCGGTGGGGGAAGCCCGCTGTCACCTCTTCCACATCGAATCCCTCAGAGTAGTGGGCAAAAACCATACTCAAAGCCATGGTAATGCCCACCCGACATGATGAGCAGCGCAGCCAGTCCACGATGGCGGGGACATCAGAAACGGCATTGAACACCGATGGGGCGTCATGTGGGATCTTCTCCCGTGGACTCAAGTACTACAGAGCCGCCAGGATATCCGCCGTGCACTGGATGATGCGGATCGTCGCACTCTCCAGGCATTCGCGTGGGGTCGCAGTCTCCACGAAGTCGCAGGTCCCTACAAAAGGATAAACAGCAACCAAGTTAGCAACTAAAAAGACAACTCCGGACTCGCCATGCTCGGGGACTCGTCGCCCAAGCGGACTTGCCACGCTCGGGGACTCGCCGCCCAAGCGGACTCGCCATGCTCGAGGACTCGCCGTTCAAGATCATCGAGTAACATAAAAGGACAAGGGGAGCACACGAAGACTCACCTAGAAGCTGTCGCAACATTTCCTAGACAAAGGCCTCGAAGGAAGTCTTTTCCTTCTGCAACGCCAAGATAGTTCCGGTCGACGCCTCCTTCTCTGCGGCAAGCTCGGCGTCGTGCTTCTTCTTCCACGCGGCCAATTGCTTTTGGGATGCGGTGGTCGCCGAGCGCGCCTCGTCCCTCTCCTGCAGCGCCGTGACAAGCTTGCCCTTGTAATCGGCGATGACGTCCTCAAGCTCCTTGTTCTTGTCGTTCAGGACTTGGTGAGATCCGTCACCTCCGACTCGGAGCGCTTGGCAGCCGCTTTAGCCGCAGTCGCCCTCCCTTCGACCTCCTTCAGGAGAGACTCCTTCACGTACCCAACACGGGCCTCGGCGAGCGCCTTCTCTCGCGCCTCTGCTACAGATACACAACACTGAGGAAGTTCCATTCGATACAACAAAGGACAAAGGGACAACAAAAGAAAACTTACTACCAATTTAGATAAGGGCGCGATTCTTTTTTGCCGCCTCCTCCACAAGCGCGTTCAGGTGCTTAATCTCATTGCCCATGGATTTCATCTCGGCCTATCAAGTCAACAAAGAAAATCAAAAAATATTTCAGTCGTCTAGCTCCGATTGGAAAGAGACTCGACTCGCCCTTCCAGCCCGAGTCGACCCTCGAGGACTGGGGGGATGCCATACTCCACAAGCAGAACACTTACCACATGGAAGATCACCGAGAGCTTTGTGCATCTTCGAAAACGTCAAAGAGGCCATGGGGATCTGGTTGGCGGTACGCAGTTCCTCCCCTTCCTTCGGGCGGGGGAGGGCATGTTGGCCTCCATTGATGTTGTGTCCACCTCTGGCGCGAGGGGATCATCGGCTCGTGCAGGATCAGCGGCCACCTTCGTCCGCCGCTCCCTCAGCGATGCCATCGAGGCCGCGCCAGAACCCCTTGGTGCCCTTCCCCCTTTGGGGGTGACTCGCTCCTTGCTTACCGAAGTCGCCATGTCTACCGACTCAGCCTCGGTGTCCTTTGATGTTGTGGCCTTTCCGGCCTGAGTCGTCTTCTTCGCCGCCTCGGACTTGGCGACCTTCTTCGCCGCCCCAGCCCCGGCGACATGCTTCTTCGCCTCAGCCTCGGCGTCAGCGGCTTTCTTCTTCGCCGTCGCTTCTGCCTGCGCCAATGCCGCATCTCTAGCGGTCTTCGTGGCCGCTGTTGCCTCGTCGGCCACCCTCTTCGCCTTGGCGGCCTCGTCGGCCACCTTCTTTACTTCGGTGGCCTTCTTCGCCTCGGCTGCCTTCGTCGAGCCGCCCCGCGCGCGGGCGCGGGCTTCTTTAGGATCTTCTGCTTCACCTTGCCAAGACACGGTCATCAGGTCGACTCCCTCAACAAACTAGCAAAATGGAAAAGAATGCAAGCTTACTTCACCGTGGGGAGCGTCTTCACGCACGGCTGAACTTGCTCCTCCACCGTGAGTGCGGCCCCGAGCGTACGTTGGAGCGCCATCCCTCCCTCCAGGATGGTCTGGCGCAGTCGCTTGGGCTGCGGCTCACGGGCCGGTCGCCGGCCGCCCTCCCCTCCGACGGAGAGGTCGTCTCCTCCTCCTCCTCCTCCTCGATGTTCTCCTCCGGAGATTTCTGCGAGGAGGATGTCGATCCTCCCTTCGCGCCCCGGGCGCGACCCGTAGCTTCCTGGCTGAGCGCCTCGGAGTCTGACTCTGTGCGCTCGCCCTCGTCGTCCTCTTCTTCCTCGTCGCCCTCCTCGCCCTCGATCATCTCTAGAGCCTCCTTCCCGGTGAGCGGGGGCAGGTGATTGGCGATCTTTTGCCACCTCTGCATCAAAGTCAAAAGTTGAGTAACTCTCCGAAAAATCCCGGCCACTCGTCGCAAAGAAGGCGAGTCGTCACATACCTCCGGTATGGGCTTGTCCACCGAGAAGGGTTACAGCTCCGCGTCGAATGAGGTGAACGTTGCCATGGTGATCTTGGAGAGCGTCCTCCGGTACTCAGCCTCGGTCCATTCTGCGGTGGTGACGCGGGTGCAGTTGTTCTTCCCTGTGTACTCCCACATGTAAAGGCCCCGGCTCCGCAGGGGCACCAGCCGTCGGGCGAGCCAACATTTGTAGAGGTTGGCCACCGTCAGCCCCGAATCCTTCTGTGACTGAATCGCTGCTCGCATCTCCTTCACCACCTCCTCATGTTCGAACGGCAGCGACCGCACGTTCATCGCCGCGGTACACTCGGCTCAGGCGAGTACTACGGGATGGCGATGTCTCCCTTCGCCGTGTGCTCCTTGACGTAGAACCAGTACTTGCGCCACTGGGCCTGCGCCTTCTTCAGGAGCGCTATGTCGATGAAGGCCTCCCCAGACTTCACTTGGAAAGTGATCCCGCCGTTCGGGATGAGCGATTGATCACTCTTGCTCACCCGGGCTGATATAGGCATCCCGGATGGGCCTGCCGAAGAAGGTACCCGGGGTTTATTGAAGGCCCACGACCCGAAGTTTATGAAGCTCGGAAGCCCACTAAAGCATCGACTATAGTAAAAAGAGATAGATTAGGAATAGAGACTTGTAACTTTATGGGACGAACTCAAAGAATCTCCTGACGTTGTAACTTGTGTAATACGAAATCCTCGGCTCCGCCTCCTATATAAGGGGGAGTCGAGGGACCAAGAAAGGATCAATCTCATTGTCAACTCAATCCTAGTTTTTAGCAGTCGAGCACCTTTTCGGTTGAAACCTTCGTGATCTACTTGCCCTCTACTTCCGTGAAACCCAAGTCTACAACTTGTAGGCATTGACAAGTTAATCCCTTGTCAATTGGCGCCGTCTGTGGGAATTGGAGGCGACAAGGAGCTGATCTCGATGGCATTGTCAACATCTTCGACAACATCGTCAACATCTTCGGTAGCAAGCAACGCGATGGACGGAGGTAAACAGATCAAAACTGGTCTCCTTGATTTTGTTCCTCACCCTTCCGCCCGTGTGGATGCATATGCGTATCTGCAGGAGCCCATGGAGATGATGTTTGGGAGCTTCCACTTCCGCGTCGGAAAAGAAGGATCGCATCGTCTCGCGATACCGAATTCTTCGGGATCGTCAGCGGGCGATTCCGATTTTTCGAAATCATCATCATCGTTCGAGTCAGGCGACGAAGAGATCTCGCCGTCAAGCTTCACCAAGCCGTCTTTAAGCGGAAAACTCGCTAACATCTGCGGCAGCATATCCTTCGGGTCGTCTACAGACTCAGATATAAGCAGCGATTCGGAGAGCATCGACAGTTTTGATTTCATCGATAGATCTACTTCTATTCGGGAGGTCTTTGTCATTCTATACGATGGTGTCACCGACCCTGAAGAGGAAGACAAAGTTACAATTGGAGACTCAAGTCGCCAAGAAGATTAAACATCGGAGGCCTTCGATGATTTGGGAAATCCATACATCAATCCCGTTGATCTCACGCGAGGATTGGGCACCAAGTATATCGGAACCGCACCTCGCCAAAAGTTGCAACTTCCACAAGCAGCTTGGGACAGAGCATCAAGAGCCATGGATGGCACAGAGCCGATGACTACCACAGCCACGGCCGAAGAGCTGCAAGCATATCAATATAAACTCTCCCGTGCTGGATGAGAACTCGAAAAACAGAAAATTGCACTTGAGCAAAGGAGAGCGGCAGCTTCAGCGTCCAGCGCGCGAAGAGCTAACCTAAGCCGACAATCAGGGACTTCGGAAGACAACCACAGAGCATCGCGAGGGGGAAGGTCTCGCCTGGCGCATATACCTAAGCATGAATGGGAGCATCTGATCCAGAACCTCGACATGTCCTTTATGTCGATAGATACAAGAGGGAACATTAGCCCCAAAACACCGGAAGCTGGGTACATGGCGGCTCAAGCCTATATACTAGCATCTAGGCCACCGGCAGGGGACCCGAGAGAAGCATTGTATCAGATGGCCATGGCAGGAGTTGGAGTCATGGGAACAACATTTGCAAGCCCTAGTACACCACAACCCGAAAGTGCTCCAAGGGGAAATAGTCCTCGACCCACCATGGTGGCGCGAGATCCTTGATGTCTACGTGTGCTTCTATTCTTGTAGACAGTGTTGGGCCTCCAAGAGCAGAGGTTTGTAGAACAGCAGCAAGTTTCCCTTAAGTGGATCACCCAAGGTTTATCGAACTCAGGGAGGAAGAGGTCAAAGATATCCCTCTCAAGCAACCCCGCAATCACGATACAAGAAGTCTCTTGTGTCCCCAACAAACCTAATACACTTGTCAGATGTATAGGTGCACTAGTTTGGCGAAGAGATAGTGAAATACAAGTGGTATGAATGAATATGAGCAGTAGTAACGGCGCCAGAAAATAGCTTGCTGGCGTGCAGTTGATGGTAGTAATATCGCAGGAAGTAAACATGCAGTAAAACAGTAAACAAGCGGTGTTTGCAGTATTGGAAACAAGGCCTAGGGATCATACTTTCACTAGTGGACACTCTCAACATTGATCACGTAATAAATAAGTTCTCTTCCTTTGTGCTACATATACTCTTGTTTGATAATGAACACCATTCGTTGCGTAGGGCTACTAGAGCACCTCAATGCCGGAGTTAACAAGCTCCACAACATTCGATATTCATGTTTAAGTAACCTTAGAGCATAATAGATCTTTGCAATCTAAACCGAGTACTAACATAGCATACACACTGTCACCTTTACACTATGAAGGGGGAATAAATCACATCAATACTATCATAGTAATAATTAACTCCATAACCTACAAGAGATTATGATCATAACCTACGCCAAGAACTACACGATGCACACACTTGTCACCATTACACCGTGAAGGAGGAATAGACTACTTTAATAACATCACAAGAGTAGCACATAGACTAATAGTGATACAAAGCTCATCATATGAATCTCAATCATGCAAAGCAATTCATGAGATCATTGTATTGGGGTACAGAGAGAGATTAACCACATAGCTACCGGTAGAGCCCTCAGCCCCGGGGGAGAACTACTCCCTCCTCATCATAGGAGACAGCAGCGGCGATGAAGATGGCGGTGGTGTCGATGGAGATGCCTTCCGGGGGCACTTCCCCGTCCCGGCGGCGTGCCGGAACAGAGACTCATGTCCCCCGAGTCTTGGCTTCGCGATGGCGGCAGCTCTGGAACTTTTCTCGTACCGTGGCTTTTCCGTATCGTAGATTTAGGTCAGGGACCTTTAAATAGGCGAAGAGGTGGAGTCGGAAGGCTGACGAGGCGGTGACACAATAGGGGGGCACGGCCCAGGCCCTGGCCGCGCCACCCTGTCATCTGGTGGCCCTGTGGCCCCCCCTCGCCGGCTCTCGGGTGTTCCGGAAGCTTCATGGAAAAATAGGATGCCGGGCATTGATTTCGTCCGATTCCGAGAATATTTCCTTACTAGGATTTCGAAACCAAAAACAGCAGAAAACGAGAACCGGCACTTCGGCATCTCGTCAATAGGTTAGTTCCGGAAAATGCATAAAAACGATATAAAGTGTGAACAAAACATGTAGGTATTGTCATAAAACTAGCATGGAACATAAGAAATTATAGATACATTTGAGACGTATCAAGCATCCCCAAGCTTAGTTCCTACTCGCCCTCGAGTAGGTAAACGATAACAAGGATAATTTCTTAAGTGACATGCTACCAACATAATCTTGATCAACATTATTGTAAAGCATATGAGATGAATGCAGCGATTCAAAGCAATGGTGAAGATAATGAGTAAACAACTGAATCATATAGCAAAGACTTTTCATGAATAGTACTTTCAAGACAAGCATCAATAAGTCTTGCATAAGAGTTAACTCATAAAGCAATAGATTCAAAGTAGAAGGCATTGAAGCAACACAAAGGATGATTAAGTTTCAGCAATTGCTTTCAACTTGTAACATGTATATCTCATGGATAATTGTCAACATAAAGCAATATAACAAGTGCAATAAGTAAACATGTAAGAATCAATGCACACAGTTTACACAAGTGTTTGCTTCTAAGATAGAAAGAAGTAGGTAAACTGACTCAACAATAAAGTAGAAGAATGGCCCTTCGCAGAGGGAAGCATGGATTACTATTTTTGTGCTAGAGCTTTTCATTTTGAAAACAAGAAACAATTTTGTCAACGGTAGTAATAAAGCATATGTGTTATGTATAAGATATCCTATAAGTTGCAAGCCTCATGCATAGTATACTAATAGTGCTCGCACCTTGTCCTAATTAGCTTGGATTAACACGGATTATCATTGCATAACATATGTTTCAACCAAGTGTCACAAAGGGGCACCTCTATGCCGCTCGTACAAGGGTCTAAGGAGAAGGTTCGCATTGGATTTCTCGCTTTTGATCATTCTCAACTTAGACACCCATACCGGGACAACATAGACAACGAGATAATGGACTCCTCTTTTTAATGCTTAAGCATTTAACAACAGATAATATTCTCATAAGAGATTGAGGATTTGTGTCCAAACTGAAACTTCCACCATGATTCATGGCTTTAGTTAGCGGCACAATGTTCTTCTCTAACAATATGCATACTCAAACCATTTCATCATGAAAATCTCCCTTACTTCAGACAAGACGAACATGCATAGCAACTCACATGATATTCAACAAAGGTAAAAGTTGATGGCGTCCCCAGAAACATGGTTAGCGCTCAACAAGCAACTTATTAAGAAATAAGATACATAAGTACATATTCTTCACCACAATAGTTTTTTAAGGCTATTTTCCCATGATCTATGTATTGTAAAGACAAAGAATAGAATTTTAAAGGTAGCACTCAAGCAATTTACTTTGGAATGGCAGAGAAATACCATGTAGTAGGTATATAGTTTCAAGAGAAGAAACCTGATAAGTTGTTGATGAAGAAGGGGATGCCTTGGGCATCCCCAAGCTTAGATGCTTGAGTCTTCTTAAAATATGCAGGGATGAACCACGGGGGCATCCCCAAGCTTAGACTTTTCACTCTTCTTGATCATAGTATATCATCCTCCTCTCTTGACCCTTGAAAACTTCCTCCACACCAAACTCAAAACAATCTCATTAGAGGGTTAGTGCATAATCAAAAATTCACATGTTCAGAGGTGACACAATCATTCTTAACACTTCCGGACATTGCCCAAAGCTTCGAAAGTTAATGGAACAAAGAAATCCATCCAACATAGCAAAAGAGGCAATGCGAAATAAAAGGCAGAATCTGTCAAAACGAACGAGTCCGTAAAGACGAATTTTACAGAGGCACTTAACTTGCTCAGATGAAAATGCTCAAATTGAATGAAAGTTGCGTACATATCTGAGGATCACGCACGTAAATTTGCAGATTTTTCTGAGTTACCTACAGAGAACCCTGCCCAAATTTGTGACAGACAGAAATCTGTTTCTGCGCAGTAATCCAAATCTAGTATCAACCCTACTATCAAAGACTTTACTTGGCACAACAATGCAATAAAATAAGATAAGGAGAGGTTGCTACAGTAGTAACAACTTCCAAGACACAACAAAATAGTAGCAAAATAAAGACATGGGTTATCTCCCAAGAAGTTCTTTCTTTATAGCCATTAAGATGGGCTCAGCAATTTTAATGATGCACTCTCAAGAAATA
Source organism: Lolium rigidum (assembly GCF_022539505.1). Taxonomy (NCBI): domain Eukaryota; kingdom Viridiplantae; phylum Streptophyta; class Magnoliopsida; order Poales; family Poaceae; genus Lolium; species Lolium rigidum. The sequence goes on from NC_061511.1 coordinate 110,316,887, forward strand.
GTAGTTGAAGCAAAAGAGAGCATTAAAAGGCAAGTATGAAACAAATTTAAGCCTAACCCACTTCCTATGAAAAGGAATCTTGTACACAAATAAATTCATGAAGAACAAAGTGACAAGCATAAGAAGGCAATACAAGCGCAACTTCAAAATTCTCAACATAAAGAGGGGAAACTTAATATTATTAAGATGCATATAACCATGTTTCCCTCTCTCATAATAACTTTCAGTGGCATCATGAACAAACTCAACAATATAACTATCAAATGAAACATTCTTATCATGAGTCTCATGCATAAAATTATTACTCTCCACATAAGCATCATCAATTTTATTAGTTGTAGTGGGAGAAAATTCAACAAAGTAGCTATCATTATTATTCTCATCAAGTGTAGGAGGAATATTATAGTCATAATAAAATTTACTCTCCATAGTAGGCGGCACCAAAAGACCACTATCATTATAATCATCATAAATAGGAGGCATATCATAATCAACATAAACTTTCTCCTCAATACTCGGAGGACTAAAGAGATCATTTTCATCAAAACCGACCTCCCCAAGCTTAAATTCTTCCATAGCATTATCAACAATGGTGTTCATACTAATAACATTGCTACTAGCATGCAAATAAGATTCCATAGGTTTTTTAATTTTCGCAGCAAACAATTCTATCTCAGGGAAAAGATTAAAAAGCTCACTGTTGCTTTCCATTATGCCTTACTAGTGTAAACAAGAAACAAAAATATGCAATTGCAGGATCTAAAGGAAATAGCTTCGAGCACTTACAACGGCAATAGAAAATAACTTAGTTACCTGGGACCGGAGTATGAGTGCTTTTTACCTTTCCTCCCCGGCAACGGCACCAGAAAAGTGCTTGATGTCTACGTGTGCTTCTATTCTTGTAGACAGTGTTGGGCCTTCAAGAGCAGAGGTTTGTAGAACAGCAGCAAGTTTCCCTTAAGTGGATCACCCAAGGTTTATCGAACTCAGGGAGGAAGAGGTCAAAGATATCCCTCTCAAGCAACCCTGCAATCACGATACAAGAAGTCTCTTGTGTCCCCAACACACCTAATACACTTGTCGGATGTATAGGTGCACTAGTTCGGCGAAGAGATAGTGAAATACAAGTGGTATGAATGAATATGAGCGAGTAGTAACGGCGCCGGAAAATAGCTTGTCTGGCGTGCGGTTGATGGTAGTAATATTGCGAGGAAGTAAACATGCGGTAAAACAAGTAAACAAGCGGTGTTCGCAGTATTGGAAACAAGGCCTAGGGATCATACTTTCACTAGTGGACACTCTCAACATTGATCACATAATAAATAAGTTCTCTTCCTTTGTGCTACATATACTCTTGTTTGATAATGAACACCATTCGTTGCATAGGGCTACTAGAGCACCTCAATGCCGGAGTTAACAAGCTCCACAACATTCGATATTCATGTTTAAGTAACCTTAGAGCATAATAGATCTTTGCAATCTAAACCGAGTACTAACATAGCATACACACTATCACCTTTACACTATGAAGGGGGAATAAATCACATCAATACTATCATAGTAATAATTAACTCCATAACCTACAAGAGATTATGATCATAACCTACGCCAAGAACTACACGATGCACACATTGTCACCATTACACCGTGAAGGAGGAATAGACTACTTTAATAACATCACAAGAGTAGCACATAGACTAGTAGTGATACAAAGCTCATCATATGAATCTCAATCATGCAAAGCAATTCATGAGATCATTGTATTGGGGTACAGAGAGAGAGATTAACCACATAGCTACTGGTAGAGCCCTCAGCCCCGGGGGAGAACTACTCCCTCCTCATCATAGGAGACAGCAGCGGCGATGAAGATGGCGGTGGTGTCGATGGAGATGCCTTCCGGGGGCACTTCCCCGTCCCGGCGGCGTGCCGGAACAGAGACTCATGTCCCCCGAATCTTGGCTTCGCGATGGCGGCGGCTCTGGAACTTTTCTCGCACCGTGGCTTTTCCGTATTGAAGATTTAGGTCAGGGACCTTTAAATAGGCGAAGAGGCGGAGTCGGAAGGCTAACGAGGCGGTGACACAATAGGGGGGCGCGGCCCAGGCCCTGGCCGCGCCACCCTGTCATCTGGTGGCCCTGTGGCCCCCTCTCGCCGGCTCTCGGGTGTTCTGGAAGCTTCATGGAAAAATAGGATGCTGGGCATTGATTTCGTCCGATTCCGAGAATATTTCCTTACTAGGATTTCTGAAACCAAAAACAGCAGAAAACAGGAACTGGCACTTCGGCATCTCGTCAATAGGTTAGTTCCGGTAAATGCATAAAAACAATATAAAGTGTGAACAAAACATGTAGGTATTGTCATAAAACTAGCATGGAACATAAGAAATTATAGATACGTTTGAGACGTATCAATCCTCCATTAGCAGACGTGGCGAGAAACACAGAGGCACAAGATCGAGTGGACAGAGCACGAGAAAATAGATCCAAGCGACACTCGCCAGAAGTCAATGAAGAAGATATGTCTGGACTCCCCTGCTTTACTCGACGAGTTCGCAGAACACGAGTCCCCTCTGGCTTCAAGTTGCCAGACGGTTATAAAAAGTTCGATTGTCTGCAAGATCCCGAAGACTGGCTAATCGACTACCTGGAAACAGTGAAACTGTTGGGTGGAACCAGAGCAACAGCCATGTAGAGCGTCCAAGTCCATCTTAGTGGAGCCGAAAGATCCTGGATAAAGAAGCTGCCAGTGGGATCCATCGACAGCTGGGAGACCTTCGAGGACTTGTTCGTGAAGAATTTCCGTTCCACGTGCAAAACAACCCGCGTCCATAGAGAAATTAAGGGCTTGCAAGCAAAAGTATGGTGAACCGATGAGAATGTACATCCATCGTTGGAACATCATAAAAAATTCGGTGGAGAACGTATCCAACGAAAAAGCAATTGATGCATTTGTTGCGGGGATCCAAAGAAAAGACCTAATCGAGGATTTGGGTCGATCCAACCCGAGAACAATTGCAGAGCTTATGGACATAGCAAACCGCTGGGCAGATGGAGAAGATGTCGTGCATAATAAACGGCATAGGTCACCCGAAGAAGATCGTAATAGAAGCAGCAATCAAAATAGGAGACGATATTCTCGTCCATATTCAGATTATGACGGTCCCAGCCAAGTGGTGGCTGGCTTCCGAGGAAATAGTGGAGGAAATAATCGGGATGATTATCAGAGAAGCGACGAACAACGCGGTGATCATAGAGACGCGCCAAGTTCTAGCAGACAAAATAACCGACCAAGGTTCCAGAGGCCATACAATATATCACCCGAAGATCTTCTGAACGGACCGTGCCAGATGCATTTTTATCTCGACAACGACGGAAAAAGACAGTCAGGCCATCTTCAGAAAGACTGCCGAACTTTCCAAGCCTTGCATAGATATGCAGGACACGCCAACACACAGGCAGCAAACAGGGGGCACGTACATGGGCCAAGGAGCGAAGTACACTTTCCACCTCCACCCGCAATAACTAGCAAAACCAACATCAGTTGCAATTGGCGGCACCCCCAACAAACAATGGCCCTTACATTGACATAACGGGAGCGATGTCGATGATTCAGAAAGGCCGACCCTCGAATAGGGCGCAAAAGGTGATTTTGCGACAGGTATACATGGCACGGGACATCGAGTATTTGAATTGGTCGGCACAGGACATCGGGTTTACTCAAGCAGACCATCCACCTCAAGTTCCACATCCAGGGCAATCAGCCATGATCTTGCCAGCTGTTATCGCGGGATTTGAAGTTTCACGAGTATTCATAGATGGAGGCAGCAGCTTGAACCTTATGTATGCAGATACATTGAGGAAGATGAACATATCTCTGTCAAACTTAACACCAATGGACATGCATTTCCATGGCATCACACCCGAGAACCGAGCTATCCGCTGGGGAAGATCTCACTCGACGTTCAGTTCGGAACTCGAGAGAATTACAGGAGAGAGAAGCTAGAATTCGAAGTTATAGATTTCCCATCGCAATATCACGCCATATTGGGGCGACCCGCATATGCCAGGTTTATGGCAGTGCTGCACTACACGTATCTGTTATGGAGGGTCCCTGGTCCCAAAGGTCCTATCACAGTGAAGGGGAGTTTTTGCCTTGGCAGATAAATGCAGTAAGGACTTTCACAGATTTTCGGAAACTTTCGAGATGCAAGCAGAGTACAACACGTAAAAATTATTAACAGATTATGATGTGTTACCTGATGGAGGAAGGCCACTTAAGGAACAAACTTTCGAGACCTCCAAGAACTCCAAAGAAGTGCAGATCCACCCGACAGATCCCAAGAAGACGACAGCTATCGCAACAAACATGGATACCGCATAGGAAAGCGCGCTCGTCGAGTTCATCCGTGAGCGCTGGGAAATCTTTGCATGGTGTCCAGCTGACATGCCAGGAGTACCCAGGGAACTTGCCGAGCACCCCCTTAATCTGGATCCACGAGCCAGACCAATCCGACAACCTTTGCAGCGTTTCTCTGAGCCAAACCGCAAAGCTATGCTATATGAGATTAATCGACTCAGAGAGGTAAACTTCATTAAGGAACTACACACCGAAGCTACATGGGTCGCTAACCCAGTGGTGGTCCCGAAGAAAAACACGGATGTCCTTCGCATGTGCGTCGACTTCACGTGTCTCAATAAACATTGTCCAAAGGATCACTTTCCCCTCCCGAGGATCGATCAGATTATCGACTCCACAGCGGGTTGCGAACGTCTTTCCTTCCTGGATGCGTATTCTGGTTACAACTAGATCCGCTTAAAAGAAGAAGATGATGTCAAAACAGCTTTTATAACCCCTTATGGCGTGTTTTGTTACAGATGATGCCCTTTGGGTTGAAAAACGCGGGAGCCACTTATCAGCGGATGATGCAGAAGTGTCTCGCCCCACAGATCAGCAAGAACGTTCAAGTATACATTGACGATGTTGTTATAACAACAAAGCAAGGATCATCCTTGATTGATGATCTCAAGGAAATCTTTGACAATCTCGACAAGTTCCGCCTCAAGCTGAACCCGACAAAATGCTCCTTTGGTCTGCGGGAGAACTCCTCGGGTACTTGGTATCAGCAAGAGGGATCGAGGCTAACCAGGAGAAAATTCAAGCCATCGTAACAATGAGGAAGTCAACCAAGCTCAAGAAAATACAACAACTAACTGGACGAGTCAAAGCTTTGAGCAGATTCGTCGCCAGGCTGGGAGAAAAAGCGTTGCCATTTTACGCGCTGATCAAGCAAGGGGAAAAGTTCGAGTGGAACGAAGAAGCAGACAGAGCTTTTGAGGACCTCAAGCGCACAATCTCGACACCCCCAATACTGGTGGCTCCGAAGGAAAAAAGAACCTCTCTTGTTATATATCGCGGCCACACCTCAAGTGGTCAGCACGGTCCTTGTGGTGGAAAGAGAAGAAGAAGGAAAAATCCATGGAGTTCAGCGGCCGGTATACTTCATCAGCAAAGTTTCATCACCGTCAAAGCAACGTTACCCGCAATATCAGAAGTTAGCATATGGCGTGTTTACAACAGCAAGAAAAATGCGGCACTATTTTTTGGCACATCCAATAGTAGTGGTCAACGAAGCACCTGTCTCCAACATCTTGAACAACCCGGAAGCCACGGGGCGTTTCTCCCTTTGGGGAAGAGAGCTTTCCCCTCGGGACATCACTTATGAAAAAAGAAAAGCAATAAAGTCGCAGATTCTGCCAGACTTCGTTGCAGATTGGATGGAACTGCAAAACACGGGACCCCCGGATTGATCGAGTACTTGGACCATGAATTTCGACGGGTCCAAGAGCTTGGAAGTAGTTGGAGCAGGCATAGTACTTTTACCACCCCAAGGGGACAAACTGAAGTACATACTGTGGATGACGTTCTCTAACGCGTCCAATAATGAGGCAAAATATGAAGTACTTATACATGGGATGAAGATGGCAAAGGCGTGCGGTGCTACTCGCCTAAAATCTTTGGCGATTCTTAGTTAGTAGCTCACAGGTGATGAGCAAGTGCGACGATGTCAATGACAACATGATAGCATACAAGGAAGTCTACAATGAACACCAAAAACTCTTTGACAGCTGAGAAGTTAACCATATTAGTAGACTCAGCAACGATGAAGCCGATGTTTTGGCGAATATCAGGTCGCAGTGCCTGCCGATACCACCCAGCGTATTTTGGGAGGAGAGTGAGAGATCCACCAAGCCGAAGAAAATACCCAAGCAGCCGAAGAAACAGGAGAAACCCAAGAAAGACTCGGGGGCTCCAGCGGAATCAGAGGCAAATATATCGGAGGATGAAGAAGAACCACACGAAGTTATGATGGTACAAGTTCCTTGGATGCAGGTTTATGTGGCATACATCACAAGAAAAGAGATACCCGAAGATCCGGTTGAAGCAAGGCGAGTCATCCGACGATCCATAGCCTTCACCGTGGTTAAGGGAGAATTATACAAAAGAAGCATATCAGGGGTACTGCAAAGGTGCATCACACCCGAAGAAGGAAGGATTATACTGAAAGATGTGCACGAGGGAGTATGCGGCCACCACGCAAGGAGCCGAGCAATAGCAGCCAAAGTTTTCAGGGCAGGATTTTACTGGCTCACGGCCATAGAGGATGCGAAGGATATAGTACGCACCTGCAATGCGTGCCAAAGATTTGCGGCAAAACCTCACTCTCCGGCAGCAGAGCTGATGCCAATACCATTGGCCTGGCCCTTCGCACGATGGCGGCTCAATATGGTGGGAAAACTACACAAGTCTTGGCCAGGAGGATACGTATATTTGCTAGTGGCTATCGACAAATTCACCAAGTGGATCGAAGCAGTACCAGTAACTTCGGCAGATGCAGCATCGGTGGTGAGCTTCATCAAGGGCATAGTTTTTCGATTTGGCGTCCCAAACAACATAGTCACGGACAATGGAAGCAATTTCACCTCCAAGGAATTCAAGGCATACTGTGAAGAGGTAGGCTTACTCAGGACAGTCACAAAAATTCGAGTCTCCATGGATAGGTCCATACATTGTTACAGAAGTTATCCTAGGAGGAGCCTATAGATTGAAGGACAAAAAAATCGGGCAAGGAAGAAGGGAACCCATGGAACGTGTCGCAGCTACGACGGTTCTACGCCTAGAAGAACAAGAAACAGACTCTCTGTAACCTCACGGTGTATCTGAATAGCTCGCAAGTTTTCAGACGCACTCTTTTCCTTTCAGGGCACCGAGTGGGGCTGAAAGGTTTTTAATGAGGCGGGCTTGCGAAGCTGCAATATAGTATGATTGATATAAAAATATTGGTTGCATATGATTCTCTTACAAAAGACTCAGGGGCTTGCACCCGACAAAATTATCAATATATTCGACACTCACAAAATACAAATCCTTGGTTTTATCATAAACCTCGCAAAAAAATACAATCAGGGTTATTCAAAAACCCGAGAAAAACCATATATTGTCTTAACTTTACACAAGTTTTGCCTTCTATACAATATATATACAACTCTCGCAATATTCAAATTTTTGCAGCTTTAGTTCAGATAAAACACGACAGCAGAAGAAGAAGATGACCTATATCAAGTTGAAAGATCAGAGATGGTAAACCTAGAGGGGGGTGAATAGGTTTCTACAAATTTTAATTCTTTCTTTGCAATATTAGGCTTTGCGGAATATAAACATGAGCCTGATGCAAACTAGGTGAGACAACCTATATGACAATACAAGTAACTCAAGCACGAAGGCTCTCACAGGCAATTATATCGCAAGTAAGGAGTTCGGTTAGAGATAACCGATAGCACGCGGAGACGAGGGTTTATTCCCGTGTTCCCTTCCTTTGCAAGAAGGTACGTCACGTTTGGAGGGGTGGAGGTCCCACGAAGGATTCCCCATGCCACGAAGGCTCACCCTATTCTCCGGAGCCTATCCCACGAAGGAATAGCTCACTCACTTGTGGTAGATTTGAGGTAGCCTCCAAACCTTCACAATCTTCTCAGGAGCAAATCCACAACCCGGATGCTTCCGGACCACTCTTGCCTGCCTAGGATTTCCAAGGAACCCTAGAGAGCAAGTTTCTTGATGAATACAAGGGGGAATGAGATTTGGCTTGGTAGAACGGTAGATCGGGCCCTCCTCTATCTTTTCCCCGGAGGGATTTGAGTTTGGGTGGAGGAGGAGGGAGATCTGAGACTTTTGGTGTTTCTAGCAATGGAGTATGAGAGAGAGCTCAAGAACAGCTTGTAGTGTAGTACCTAACCCTTCAGAGGTAGAAGAAGGGGTATATATATAGTCTCTTGAAATATGGCCATTGATGACTTGCCACCTCAGCAATTTCCTCGAGTAACCCGGTCAACCGGACCAGGGGCCGGGCCGTCCGGCGTAGGGCCCGGTCAGACCGGGCTAGGAACCGGGCCAGCCGGTCCAAACCGGAGTGGAGGCCGGACCATGACCGGAGCAGGTCGATGTCTTGCAGTAGCGCCCCCGGATGGCATCAGCACAGGAGCCGGTTGGCGCCGGGACGCCCGGCCCAGCACCCAGTCCGACCGGGCGCCTGACTGGAATCGGTCGGTACAAACCGGGCCGTGACCGGGCCACGACCGAGCAGTCTCTGTGTCTTACAGAACACTCCCCGGCTGGCACCGACACAGGAGCCGGTCTGCGTCGGGCATGGTCGGCGCGTGGGCCGGCCGACCGGGTCTATGACCGGCCAAGTGCAGTAGATCCCCTTTTGATTGTTGTCGAAGTGGGGTTCTCCTTTAGCCTTCTTGTTCCATTGATACAACATTTATTCCTCTTTGGCTAATACCTGGGATTAACCTCATAAACATGTATTAGGCCAAACACTCTAGCACGGTGTCATTGTTACCAAAATAATGGATAAGGGTAAAATACCCTTACACAAGTCATCTATATTTATTCTTTCACCTTCCGCAGAAGCATCCATGGCATCAGCATAATGGTATTCCTTGAAGAAAGCGGCATCCCACTTTAGAAGGTATTCAATCATTATCTCGGCAATAGGCGTCACAACATCGTTGAGTTTGTTGACGTTTTTTCTCCTCTGCTTCAACTTGGATTGGCAGACATTGATAACGTTGTCCAAGTCTAGCTTCGGGTGGCAAATTTCCAGCCAGATCAAAGCAAATCTAGCACCAGCCATTAATTGAGCCTTCACAAATCCATGGATTCGATGAACACTCTTGAATTTGTTCATCAAGTCAGGAAGAGATTTAGGCTAAGGATTCCGAGGAAACATGGCATTGTAAACCATGGCCAGCGTGCTCGTGCAGAATTCAAGATACTCCCGAACCTGAGCCGCGCGGTCTTGGAATCGTACAATTCGACGGGTGCGGTCTGGGTTAGACCAAAAGTCAGCATTGTTTTGCAGAGCAAGTCGAACAAGAACCTCGGATCTTGCATCAACACACTGATCTTCGGCAGCAACGTCCAAGAAGGAGCCTAAGCATGATAAAGGGAACAATGAGGTGTGAAGAAGACACATATAGATAGTAAAAGGAAGAGAGTAAAGAGGTAAAGCTTACCCGCCATATCCAAACTTGCATCGGTTAAAAGGTCAAGCATATATTCTTCGCGGTTGGTGGCGCGTAAAGCTTTGGCAGTAGCAGTTTCTTTCAACTTCAGAGCTTCTTGGGCTTGTTGAAGCGCAGCTCGTTCGCGATCCAAAGATTTTCGGGACTGGTCCATAATAACAACAGCTTGTCTCTCCATTGATTGAAGTTGTTGTCGAAGTTCACTTAATTGTTGAGATAGGTCAGCACATGAAGAATCAGCAGCAAAATCGTCGACAGGAACTCCTCTCGAATAAGAGGTGGCGGGCGAAGCATCAGAAGGCCTAGCAGCAGTGGTATAGTTATCAAACACCAACTGGAAAAAGGAAATATCGACATCAATCATTTGGCAAAGTGGTACTTCATTAATCATCAAGATATTTACATGTTCATTACAAAAGTCGACTCCTATTGAGCCGATAAAGGTTGTCGCAAGTCATAGCAAGAGCGACAACCACAAAAGGGAAAAAGAAAAAAGAAACATAGGGACAGGATGGTCTACTTGACCTCCGTCTTGGCGGTACTAGTGGAAGCAGTAGGCTTTGGGCTGAGGAAGGCGAGGATCTTCTTCGAGTGAGGCTTGGCGTCCGTCACCAACGCCTTCCACTTCTCCTTGTTCATCTTCTCGGGATTACCAGCCTTTGCCCAGTCGACCTCTTACTGGCTGTTAGCAACCAAGGCAATGGTCCCTTCGACTCCAATCTTCAGATTGTCTTGTTGATAGGCCAATGCAAGGTCTTCCTTGGGAAGGAAGCGCTTGACAAGCTGAGAGAAAATCTGCGGATGCGTCTGCTTGGGGAAGAAATGGGGGAAGAGGCGCGTAAACGCGGCTCGCGCATCGGGAATATTGGTGCGCGCCAGATCCCCTTGTAGCTCGAGGATTGAGAGGGTGTCGAGAAGACGATCCTCCTCAGCTTCATGCAAGGTGAATTCTTCACCCATTCTTCCTATTGGAACAAAATGCGAGTTCATCAAAAAATGAAGAGAACCAACTCAAGAGAAGCTTGAAAGATAAAAGGGCAAAAACTTATTGACAAAGCGTCGATTATGGGTGTCGAATCGAGCTATTATGCCCTCTTCACGCTTGATTTGCTGAGCAATCTTATCGCTCAAGGCATTTTCAGCATCGTTAAGCCGCTGGCGAAGATCTCCGACGGCAGCAGCATCCGCTTCACCTTTTTCGTGAGCTTTTTCACTAAGCTCAAGCTTAACCACCAGAGCATCAGCGCATTCTTCGGCTTGGCGAAGCGCAACTGACGAAACAGCCAAGGTTAAACATTCATCATCAAAAGATAAAAATAGGCATGGCAGAAAAGGCGAATCATCAAAGATAGCGGCTTTACCTTTCAAAGCATCGGCTTCGTTGTAGAACCCAATAGATTGAGAGCCGAGGCGTATGAAGTGTTCCATCAGAGGCTATTGAAAAACAGAGTTGAAAAGAAATTCAGATAAGGACAAACGAGTAAAGAGATTAAAGATCGGCACAAAAGGGAAAAGGCGACAAGTAGCATCAAAATAGCAAACCGAGAATACTTACATCATTTAGCAGAGGAGTCGAAGAACTCCCCATGACAAGTGCGTGAACATCGCCAGCCCCGGTCTTTGCTCTTTTTGGTGAAGACGCTCGGGTGATGGACGGCGGAGTCAAAGTCTCCACGTTCTGTTGAGGAGGAGGCGAAGATTCTGCAGCAGTGCGGTTTTCTTCGGAAAGGATCACAGTGTTGGACGTGCTCATAGGAGCTGCGCCAAGAATTGCGGGTTCCTCCCTTTCCCCTTCCTCTGATCTGCAAGTATATAGAAATAAGCATGGCGAAAGAAAAAAGAGCTGGACAAAAAATAACAGCAAAAGAAGCTTACGAGCTGACGGAGCCAGCGTCATCGTAAGGGTTAAAGGCACCCTCTTCTTCAAGTGAAGTTTCTTCGGCAGGTGACCCAGTGGGTTTGGAGGTGCCGGAATCTTCGACCTCATCCCTCTTCCTCTTGTTCCTTGGAGAAACGGCGAGCGGAGGGGAAACGGAGCGACCAGATTCGGAAGGATCCGACTCACTATCTTTTTCTGAGGAAGCCGCGGATTTGTGAGATCCTACGACTTCACTCTCAGGGTGAGAGGATTCTTGCGAGTCATCAGTGACAACAACTCGCTCATCCACCTCTCCACCTTCAGGAAGGGGGGGGAAGAGAAGATAGGACTTGGTGATTCTGCAGAAGCAAGTTGAAGATAAATACACAAGATAAATGAAGAAGCAGTCGAAAAATAAAAGTACAACTCGCAGAAAATGCTACTTACTTCGGGAAGGGCGTGGCTTCCACTGTATGGCTCCACGCGACAGGAGGTTGGAACCTCGTGTTTTTTGCTTAGAGAAGAAAAACGTCGGATAAGCTTCTCCAAGTCCTTCACGGAGAGGTCCTTGAACAAGCGATCAACGTCTTCTTCGCCAGCGTACATCCAGAGGGGGTTTTGCGGGCTTGGAGAGGCTGCACCCTGATCCTAAGGAAATATACAGTTATTTGAATACCCGACAGTTCTTCACCGTGGGTATTCTGGAGTTGGTGGATGCGCTTCATCAGGGCTTTAGTATCCGCCTTTTCCTCGGCAGTGGCCTCGGCATCCCAGGATCGGCACCTCAGAATTTTTTCGGCACCGTCAAATGGAGCGATGTCGTACTCCTGAGAGCTTTTCTACTCGTCCTTGACATACAACCACCTCCTGCCCCACCCTTGGACGAAGTCGGGGAACTTGACGTCGAAGTAGTCAACGTCGGGACGGACGCAGATGCAAACGCCGCCCACATTGTAGACGGCGTTGCGGGAGTTGTTGCGCCGAAGATAGAAAATGCGCTTCCACAGACCCCAATGAGGATGGGTCCCGAGGAAGCACTCACACAGAGTGATAAAAATCGAGATGTGGAGGATGGAGTTGGGAGTCAGCTGGTGCAGTTGAATCCCGTAAACAAAAAGAAGGCCACGAAGGAATTCGTGGATAGGAGTGGACAGGCCGTGAATGAGGTGGTCGATGAAAGTTACCCGGTATCCAATCGGCGGACGCAGGAAGCTTTCGTCGCTAGGGAATAGCAGCGAATCTTGTTTCTTCAGAAGCCCAAGCGTCTTGAGGGTCTTTTGGTCTTGGTTGGAGATCTTAGATCTCTCCCACCCAGAGATCTCCATCTTCTCCACTGGCGTGTTGGTCCCTGGAGCGGTGTGCCTGGTGAGCTTCGTGCGCGGCGGCATCAAAGCAAGCTTTGGTGGAGAGCATGGCTGAGCGGAAGCACGAGCGTGAGGAGCTTGGGGACGTCAATGACGAACTTGGAGAGATAAGAAAAGAAGAGCGGCGCAGCGAAGGGGCAGAATGAGGAGGAAGGGGCAGATTTATAGTGAGGAACCCATCCGTCGCACCGTTGGACGAAAAGGAAATGAATCTTACGCCTTACGCGTGTCAACAAGGGTACAACAGTCATTTCACTGAGAAGTTACTGGACATGAGTTACGGCGCGCGTGCCGGAAATTGCGGAGGATGTGTGTCCCCCACTTGCGTAACGTGTCGATCGTGCAGAAGTTTGGACCCACAGAACAGGGAAATGACAGGAGTCGCGCGTTTCCAACGCACGGGTCGTGGCTATCATCAGCAATGACGTCATGACAAAAGAAATTTCGACTGATCTATTCAAAAATAGCGACAGGGAAATGGCGACTGTTCCAACAAACAAACTTCGGGAGCCTGTGATCAAATGCAAATTTTTCTTCACATGCTCGGGGGATACTCTTATCAGAAGCATTATTTATACTTCTGATAAGAGGATAATGTGGAGGATAAAAATACAGTTGTTCAAAGGTAACAAAAGTTGAGCCTACAGCCAAGAATAAATACTCGACTGTAGCCTCGGGGGATACTCCCATCGGGAGCGCTGGTCGCGCACCCGATAAAATAAAGGTGGAGCGGAAGTCGTGATCTTAAAATATAGAGTGAAGCAACAATACAAGTTGAGCCTACAACCAAGTATAAATACTAGATTGTAGCCTCAGGGGCTACTCCCATCGGGAGCGCTGGTCGCGCACCCGATAGAATATGCAGAGAAAGAGATTGACAGACAAAAACAAGAGTGATTATCGTCGTACATCTTCGAGATACATATAACTCATCGTGTACTCCCATCCGGAGAATCAAGATATTGTCATTATATGACCAGACAAAATTGGCTATTCCAACAGCCGATAAAGGTACTCGACAATATATTCCTAGAGCGCAGCCTCCGCGGTAAAACCTCTAGATGCCGTAAAACTTTACGAAGGTAAGACCCGAGGTTCTGTCCTGTGTGGCGTGGTATCACACCCGAATGCGCTCTGCTACTTTTTTCCGTATCAACAGATGCAAAGAAACATTCCAAGCAAACGCGCTATGGACTTTGTAAATATGACTGGAATCCGATTCATGATTAAGGCCTAAAGCGGCACATGTCGAATTACTCCAGTATCCCGGGGTCATGTCCGGGGACTTGGCCTTGAAGTAGGTTTTTGCGGGTTTGCCACGAGAGCAGTTAACTGGTACCTGATCCGTCAGATGAAGCAGCCCCATTTACCATTATCCATGTACAAGATATATATGTCTCGAATAAAATATTTGTAAATAACTCGAAGAATTTATGGATGAATTGTACGATGGAGATTTTACTCGACTCTACGATTCAAGCAAAATCTCAGGGGCTACTGACATAGGCATCCCAGATGGGCCTGCCGAAGAAGGTACCCGAGGTTTATTGAAGGCCCACGACCCAAAGTTTATGAAGCCCGGAAGCCCACTAAAGCATCGACTATGGTAAATAGAGATAGATTAGGAATAGAGACTTGTAACTTTACGGGACGAACTCAAAGAATCTCCCGACGTTGTAACTTGTGTAATACGAAACCCTCGGCTCCGCATCCTATATAGGGGGGAGTCGAGGGACCAAGAAAGGATCAATCTCATTGTCAACTCAACCCTAGTTTTTAGCAGTCGAGCACCTTTTCGGCTGAAACCCTCGAGATCTACTTGCCCTCTACTTCCGTGAAACCCAAGTCTACAACTTGTACGCATTGACAAGTTAATCCCTTGTCACGGGCCGCCCTACCATGGAAGATGGAGACCAACAGAGGAAAGTAGGGCGGGCAGCCCAGGTAGCACTCGCACAGCGCCACGAACAGAGAGATCTGTTGGACACTGTGGGGCCCGAGGTCGGAGATCTTGATGTTGTAGAAGGCTAGCAGCTGGCGCAGGAACGAGGAGGTCGGCACCGCGAAGCCACGATCGAGGAAGCTCATGAAGATCACGAACCCCCCCATCCGCAGCAGTGGCTCCGTCTTGTTCGTTGTCGGCACCCTCCATCTCTCGCGGTTCATCTCAGGAATAATGCCCGCAGAGGTGTACGGGTTCAGTGGCTCTTTGGTTACGTTGGACCTCGTCTACCCTTTCGTTGCCATTGCGATTGTCGAAGCTTGAGCAGAATAAGACTGGGGGATTGCGGACGAGAGTGAAGAAGAAGAAGAAGAAGAAGTGGGGCGGTGTGGCCTATACTAGATCACGGTTGGGATTTTATACTGCCTCACTCGCCCTGGATAAGGAATGATATCCACCGTTCAAGTCCGCCCCGGAATCGACACTTGGAGATCAACGACCGAGATTCGTGGCGGAGTTAGCTGCGCGGCCGTTAACTAGTCGTTACCCGTCACGTCAAGCCCAATAGTCAACTGCGGCGCAATGGCTTGCGCCTCGGTCAACGCGAAACTAGCCATTGAGACCTCCATGTGTGTCCCCTAGACGATTCGCGCCGACTGACATGCGTCTACTGGCTCACACCGACTGGCTCGCGCCGAATGGCTCTCCTCAACTGACATACGCCGACTGACCAACATCGACTGGCATACGCCGACTGGACAACTTCGACTGGCTCATTACGACCAAGGACTAGAGTCTTGTTTGTTTCTTCTGTTTCAGGAGCTCGCCGTCGATTCGCCTCGATGCATCGCCAAGCCTCTTCGCGCCTTGCCTCAAGCTCATGCCGAATCCACGACGCGCTCGGGGACTACTGATGGGGATATGGCGAAGGGGGTGTACCATTAGTCTCACTTGCCGCAAGAGAGAAGGCCCAAGAAGCGGTCCAGTCGGCTAGGGCGACTGGGCCAAGAATCTTGGAGCGACTGGGCTTAAACCTCAGGGGTGGCGACTGGACCGAAGGCCCAGGCGACTGAAGCTTAGTTTCCTTGGGTGCGGGATAACAAATCCCGGGCTTATAGCAACTGATATGATTCGGACTTATCCGCTTGTAACCCTAGATCAGGGGTGCCTATATAAACCCCCCAGCTAAACCCTAGAAGACACACAATCCAGATCGCATCTCACCACCGTTGCTCTCGGCGACTAGCCGTCGGAGCCCCCCCCCACTGAGCAATAGATCTAGTAGGATGTAGGCCTTTTACTCTCCGGAGGGGCTGAACCTGGGTAAAACCTTGCGTCTTGTGCACCTCGCTCCGCAGATGGCTACGTCACCTTGCCCCCGCGTCAACGAAGTGTTGCACCCTGTAGCATCTGTGGTGGTCATATCCACGACACTTAGTGATGGAGGATGTCGTCCAGTCACATTGGGCGTCCCTTGCGGTGGCAGCGGGTTTCGACGTGATGCCGGTTGCCTTCGGGATGGTGGCGCTCGCGGTGGGGCCAGAGGAGGCGGTGTTCTTCTTCTTGCCCATGGCGCTCGGGAACTTCTTCGAGGATTTAGAACTTGGGCGCGGTAGCAATGGGAGGCATGAAGAAGGGAAGGAGATGAACAATGGAATATGGATAAAGAGAATTAACCCTGGATTCCTTTTTAAAAGGAAAATTACTTTTGATTTGGCCATCAGATCCGCACCGTAGAAAATGGATGGAAATTTGGATCCACACGTATGGCAAGGGGAGAGAAACCGGAGGCCCACACTGCCTGCACTATGCACGAGAATCAAGGAAATGCCTCTGTTAACGCGCAAGGTCCGGTCACTTCCTAACTAACCGCGCAGATGTGGAGCGGGCCCACTAGGTCACATCCCATCAGACGCACCGCAGCGGTGGCCATACCGCTGATGACATCATCAAAATTGTCATCTCCTCCATGATGGAACACCCGAAGAAACCTATGATACATGACTCATCAGTTTACAACCTATACATGACTACTTCACAGTCATCCACAGGCTCGGGGGCTACTCCCATCGGGAGCGCTGGTCGCGCACTCGATAAGAAGATGGAAGCTTCGTCGACAAAAGGAACGGACCCGAAGGTTCTAGCAGTCGAAGTTCGAGCCCGGGGACTCGAATCAGTGTAGGATAACTTGCTTTGGTTCGGCAGTTAACCAGTTTCGATTCATCGAGTAAATCTGGGCTCGTTACTTTATCCCTTACGTATATTTAATTATTCGGCTTCTCTCGAGCCCATACTCTTTCAAGACCCAATAAATTTAAAGTCATCGGATGATGGAAAGAACTCAAAAAACATCAACATGAACAGCAAGATCTTTGAGTAGTACAACTTGAGTCTACGCACGGTTGCAAGCATCCGCCCATAGACTCGGGGGGCTACTCCCATCGGGACCGCTGGTCGCGCACCCGATAACAAACAACTTCGATTCTACATCAAGCACAGATTCAACATTCTTCGAATGATCAAGACATTCGGATGATGGCAGCTTTAGTCCCTGCCCGAAGCCTTGCTTCGGCCAGTAACTCAGGGGATATTGATCTGGGCATTACCCTTTGGGTACCCGACATTAGCCTACCTCCTCTGGCCCAGCAGGGGGGCCACGAGGATCACCGCATCCCATGATGGACCAACACGTCGGTTGCAATGGTGGAAAGATGGAAGAAGGCAGAATCTTGACGGACAAGGCAAGGAGACGTCGATTAAAGAAAAGATAGATTAGATCTTACTTGTAACTTAGTCGAATCCATGCAGGACTCTCGGGACCTAGCCTCCTATATAAGGGCCAACAGAGGGCCCGCTAGAAACCTAACCTCACAACTTACACAATCTCGCATACACCAAACCCTAGAAACCTTGCCTCCCGGCGAGATCACCACCACACAGTCTATCGGGTGCCCCATTGTAACCTTTTTCATCGATAATCAAGACCAGACAAGCAGGAGTAAGGTTTTACCTCATCGAGGGCCCCAAACCTGGGTAAATCTCGCATTTTGCTCGTTTGGTATCCGATGTCTCGTGCTAACCTGCAGGATTTTATCAACCCTAAGCCCCTCATGATGGGCATTGCCGAGGAGCCCCCTCGTCAGCTGGCCCGCGACGCTTTCTCGCCCCGCCGGCGCGCCCTATAGCTCCCCACCCCCATAGATTGGGTTCGGTCTGGGGTGCCGGGTGAAGAGTTGGGCCGCGCCGGCTGTAAAATTTTTTTGGGGGCGCAGCTAAGTGATACGTCTCTGACGTATCGATAATTTCTTATGTTCCATGCCACATTATTAATAATATCTACATGTTTTATACACATTATATGTCGTATTTATGCATTTTCCGGCACTAACCTATTAACGAGATGCCGAAGAGCCGATTCGTTGTTTTCTGCTGTTTTTGGTTTCAGAAATCCTACAAAGGAAATATTCTCGGAATTGGACGAAATCAACGCCCAGAGTCCTATTTTTGCACGAAGCTTCCAGAAGACCGAGGGGGAAAGGAAGTGGGGCCACGAGGCGCCGCCACAACAGGGCGGCGCGGCCCAGGTCTTGGCCGCGCGCCCTGGTGTGTGGGGCCCTCATGTGGCCCCCTGACCTGCCCTTCCGCCTACTTAAAGCCTCCGTCGCGAAACCCCCAGTACCGAGAGCCACGATACGGAAAACCTTCCAGAGACGCCACCGCCGCCAATCCCATCTCGGGGGATTCAGGAGATCGCCTCCGGCACCCTGCCGGAGAGGGGAATCATCTCCCCGAGGACTCTTCATCGCCATGATCGCCTCCGGAGTGATGAGTGAGTAGTTCACCCCTGGACTATGGGTCCATAGCAGTAGCTAGATGGTCGTCTTCTCCTTATGTGCTTCATTGTTGGATCTTGTGAGCTGCCTAACATGATCAAGATCATCTATCCGTAATTCTATATGTTGTGTTTGTCGGGATCCGATGGATAGAGAATACTATGTTATGGTGATTATCAATCTATTACCTATGTGTTGTTTATGATCTTGCATGCTCTCCGTTATTAGTAGAGGCTCGGCCAAGTTTTTGCTCTTAACTCCAAGAGGGAGTATTTATGCTCGATAGTGGGTTCATGCCTCCATTAAATCCGGGACGAGTGACGGAAAGTTCTAAGGTTGTGGATGTCTTGTTGCCACTAGGGATAAAACATTGATGCTATGTCCGAGGATGTAGTTATTGATTACATTACGCACCATACTTAATGCAATTGTCCGTTGTTTGCAACTTAATACCGGAAGGGGTTCGGATGATAACACTGGAGGTGGACTTTTTAGGCATAGATGCATGCTGGATAGCGGTCTATGTACTTTGTCGTAATGCCCAATTAAATCTCACAATACTTATCATATCATGTATGTGCATTGTCATGCCCTCTCTATTTGTCAATTGCCCGACTGTAATTTGTTCACCCAACATGCTATTTACCTTATGGGAGAGACACCTCTAGTGAACTGTGGACCCCGGTCCTATTCTTTTACATCGAATACAATCTACTGCAATACTTGTTTTACTATTTTCTGCAAACAATCATCATCCACACTATACATCTAATCCTTTGTTACAGCAAGCCGGTGAGATTGACAACCTCACTGTTTCGTTGGAGCAAAGTACTTTGGTTGTGTTGTGCAGGTTCCACGTTGGCACCGGAATCCCTGGTGTTGCGCCGCACTACATCCCGCCGCCATCAACCTTCAACGTGCTTCTTGGCTCCTCCTGGTTCGATAAACCTTGGTTTCTTTCTGAGGGAAAACTTGCTACTGTACGCATCATACCTTCCTCTTGGGGTTCCCAACGGACGTGTGCTGTACACGCCATCACTAAGTGTCTGTTTACCCGCCGGCGCCCCCAAATCGGCTATTGGGGACTATTGGGGAGGGTGATTGGAGATGCTCTAAAATGGCAAACTTTCACCATGTATGCACCATGTAAACAATGTTTTTTAGCTAGTGTGGCACTGGTATGCACCCTGAAGTCGAAAGCTCTTACTCTGCCTGCTTCGAGCGTAGCTGGACTAAAGGATCCATGGGCGCGTTTGGTAGGCTTCATGGCCCTTGGCTCGACTCGGCCCAACAATTTTCGGACCGTTTGGTTGCTTGGGCTCACTCGCGTTCTTGCATGAACCTGTTCTCAAAGCACACATGGGACAGGCCCTGGAGGAACGACCAGTTCGGGCGTTCCTAGCGGGCCTGTCCCGTTCTCGCGCCACCTTGGCTCGATCGATGCAACCTGTGCACGTGGTCTTGCTTACGCTCACTCTCCCTTACACTACTCCACACACCCACTCCTCAAATCAACACAAACATAGTCTGAATCGAAATAAGATGTACATGAAAAAGATGTGTTTCAATGAGACAAATAAATTCCCACAATCGGTTTCGAGTTTCATCGGTCGTAATCGTCAATTTCGTGTAAGAAGTTTTGAGCGAATTTTGCCAAATTTGTCGCACGCGCTCAACTTTTTGAAATTTCCTTTGAGGAGTAGGTTCACCTCACCATTCCACATGACTTTCGTTGACTGGTTTTTATTTCGGCGTACATACATGGATAGATAAATGACTGGCTAGTATACTGTAATGTGTATTGTGTGAGTATAGTTTGGAGCACTCTTGCTCCACTTCTCACTTGCCATGTTCATGGACGGCGACGTGGTGATGATGCGTGAGAAGGGAGAGGTGATAATCCATGGTGGTGGCGGCTTGGTGATATTCGTCTTTGTGGTCGACGACGTGGTGATGCTTGTGACCGGCGTGACCAACGGTCTCATGGTGGTATTCAGCTTCGTCGTCGGCGACATGGTTATGCTTGTGACGAGCATGAACAGCGGTGGCATGGTGGTGTTTGTCTTCGTGGTCGGCAACGTGGTGATGCTTGTGACCGGCGTGATCGGCGGTGTCCTGGTGGTTTCGTCTTCATAGTCGATGACATGGTGATGCTTGTGACGAGCGTGAACATCAGTGTCATGGTGGTGTTCATCTTTGTGGTCGGCGACGTGGTGATGCTTGTGAACGACGGTGCCATGGCAGTCTTCATCTTCGTGGTCGGCGACGTGCCTATGCTTGTGACCAGCGTGATTGACACTGTCATGGTTCTCTTCGTCTTCGTGGTCGGCGATGTGGTGATGGTTTTTACCGGCGTGACCGGTGGTTCCATGGTGGTGTCTTCCTTCGTGATCGCCGTCGTGCCGAAGCTTGTGAACGGCGACGTGAGGCTTTGTGATAGGTGAGAAGGTGAGATGTAAGGTCACTATGTGGATAAGTGGTGAGGCTAAAGTTGGGCTCGTATGAAACCAAACACACTGAGCTATACGTTTCTGCTGGCCCAAAAACTTCGGCCCAGACCATCAAACAACAGTCTAAACCTGCACTGTGACCCGCATGGAACAAGATGGAGATTTGTTTCCAGTGCGCCCAGCGATGCCAAAATCCAGCCCAGGTAACCAAACACAGCCCATGTAGCGTGAGGTGTGGTACCCGTGAAGATTGTGTATTCCAGTCATTTCGTATCCATTTTCCAGGCGATCCCTATTCCCCGCTCACTGCGGGAGGGAATCGCTCCCGCCCGAAGCAGCGGACGGGGTGGGCCGGCCCATTAGCGGCGGCAGAGTGTTTTTTTCCCAGGTTTTCTTCCGTTTTAGGCCGTTTTTCTCTAGTTTGCTCTGGTTTTTCTTCTGGTTTTCGGTTTTCTGTGGTCTGACCAGCTTTTAAAAACTTTTTTAAATCTTGAATTTTCAACTTTTTCAAAAATTTTAAATCCGAACATTTTTCATTTTTTGAACTTTATTGAATTTTGAACAGTTTTTAATTTGAACATTTTTCATATTAGAACAATTTTTAGATCTGAACATTTTTGAAATTTGAACATTTTTAGATTCAAATATTTATAAAGTTTGCATTTTTTATATGAACATTTTTTAAATTCAAACATTTTTCAGATTTGAACATTTTTAAAATTTGAACATTTTTTAAATTCGAACAATTTTCAGATTTGAACATTTTTTAAAATTGAACATTTTCTGATTTGAACAATTTTTAAATTTGAACAATTTAAAATCCAAATTTTTTCCAAATATGAACTTTTTTGGATTTAAACATTTTTTTAAAATCAAACTGAAACATGAAAAGAGAGAAAGAAACAGTACCTTTATTGGGCCTCATTTGAAACGGCCCAGCCAGGATGCCTTGAGCGGAGCCACCCGTCGCTCCCGCTAGAAGCGATGTATAGGAGCTCCCCATTTTCCAGCAGCGCGTTACCACGACAGTGAAATCAAACTAACCAGCCCACGAAGCTCGTAGTCGATAACACCAATCCACGGTCCAACCCACGGTCCATCTACCAAACTACAGGATTCGTTCCTTCCGTTCCCTACAGAAACTAGCAAAATGTACAGGAGTACGTTATCCACCAGTACTGCCCCTACGTACTAACCAACCGAATTACCGGAAATGATTGTAGGCATGTACGAGTACGGCCGGCCGCCGCGGTCCATGTGCCCACGCCGCTGGCTCCTCTCGTGGCCTCATGTGTGTTCTCCATTTCTTTTATCAGGCTTCCTGCATGTTCCTGGAATTCTTAAGCAAGAGCATTCACCTCGACATTACAGCAGAAGCTGCAATTGATTATCTACAACCTCCAAACTGTCAAGTGGACACATGGATGAGTAATCTCTAGCTTGCATAGGAATCGATGGTGTTTGTGTGGAAGGAATGTGGTTTGGCTGCAGAGAATGCCCAAGAGAGCTGACTCAGGACGCGGGAGGATCGTCCCTAATTATCCGAAGGTTTGACATTGCACGCATGTGAGCTTAGCTAGCACTGGGATGCTATGAGCGCAATTAATCAATCAATCTCCTATATTCCCTGCCAACGACCGTCATTCCCATGACGCCCCCTGGTGAATGAAACTAATGCCATTCCGCCTGCTGTTATATAAGCACCGTACGTACTTCTCTGTTCGATCTCAGCAATCCACCGCCGAGCCGAGCGGGCCATCAGTCCACCAGCCAGCAGCTGCGTTCTCTTCTCTTCCGCGTCTTCTACACTACACATCCTAGCTAGACTGAGATGGGCACACCGGCGCAGCTCAGGCTCTTGTCTCTCCTCGCACTCTGCGTTGTGTCGGCGACGGCGGACTGGAGCAGGGGGACGGCGACGTTCTACGGCGGGGCGGACGCCTCCGGCACAATGGGTACGCGCCCCAGCTCCGGCGGCCGGCGGGTCTGTCAACGCCAGTTACACACTAGCTAGTACTCGCACTAAATTGAGATGTTGGTTTTGCTGGATCAGGTGGCGCGTGCGGATACAGTAACCTGTACAACCAGGGCTACGGCGTTTGGAACGCGGCGCTCAGCTCGGTGCTGTTCAAGGAGGGCGCGTCGTGCGGGGAGTGCTACCTCATCATGTGCGACACCAGCAAGTCCGTGGATTGCAAGCCCGGCGCCGTCACCGTCACCGGCACCAACCTCTGCCCGCCCAACTGGGCTCTCCCCAACGACAACGGCGGCTGGTGCAACAACCCACGACAGCACTTCGACATGTCCCAGCCGTCATGGGAGACCATCGGCATCTACCGCGCAGGCATCATCCCCATCCTCTACCAGAAGTAAGTACTACTGCTAGTACTACTAACACGGAGCATCCATTGCCGACCCATGCATATGCAAACGGCGGAGCCTAACCAGTCCGCTCGATCTGCAGGGTCAAGTGCTGGAGGCAGGGAGGGATGAGGTTCAACATCCTAGGGTCGAAATACTTCCAGCTCGTGCTCGTCACCAACGTCGCCGGCAGCGGCTCCATCCAGTCTATGTCGGTCAAGGGGACCAGTACGGGGTGGATCACCATGACCAGGAACTGGGGCGTAATCTGGCAGTGCAACTCCGTGCTCACCGGACAGGCGCTCTCCTTCAGTGTCACCTCCACCGGTGGCCAGACGGTGTACACCAACAACGTCGTGCCCGCGTGGTGGGACTTCGGGGGGCAGACGTACGCCAGCAACATCCAGTTTGACTATTGATCGATCCATGCATATGATTCCTTTCCGCCAGCGCGCGGGGGATTCGATCCACGGATGAACACATGCATTGTTTGTGGTGCCCGGCGCCACTCCCACAGATGAATTATTTTGGTTGACTTAATGTTGCCTGTAATGTGGGGTGATCTGGATTTTGATATGTATTTCCTTGTTATCTAGTAGTTCATTAATGGGATATTCACTTTGGCTCATAGGAGCATTTGCTCCCATTGTGTGAATCTACATTTCGAAGTGTCAAAAAATTCTAAACTAAAAATTTTCATGTACATCTACACATTTTATGTTCGTACACAAGTTTTCAAAAAAACTATAAAAATTTGTTGCTCCAGTAAAAAAGACAAATTTTAATGCTATAAAACGACTACGTACAGGACATTTTTTTTGTCTTTTTTGTACACGCCACATAAAATGTTATTTCTCCTTGAAAATTTGTGCACTAACATAGAATGTCACGATGTACAACAAAAAATTATATCAGAATTTTTTGACATTTTTAAAATTGTTTTTTAATTATTTTGTATAATGGGAGCATTTGCTCCTATGAGCCAAAACGCCACCTCCTTCATTAATGTGTTTCGAACTTTTTTCACTTAGCGTATGCACATTTCCTGTCGGTCAGTTATTTTTACTACTACTGCTATATAAGTACTACCTATGTCCTAAATACAAGAAGAATTTTGAACTTAATTTCTGTGGTCAACAATTTACAAGTTTGACTATATTTGTTATACTTATAATACATGTATATGTTAGTATATATATAGGGACATAGTAAGTGAAAGTATTTCACAAAACAATTATATAGTAAAATAGTAAATATTGATTGTCAACATTCTGTGTAAATTCAACGACGTTATGTTTTGGGATGAAGGGAGTACATCCTCACTACAGGAATGGCGCGATGCGCCGACGGCCGTGGCGTACGCCGACGGCCAAATGTCGGGGCCGTTGGCGTACGTCCGGTCCAGGGCAGCGGCCCAAAGAGCCCCTCGGCGTAGACATACCCTCGGCGTAGAGACGGATACGCCGACGGCCACCCTCGGCGTACTAAAGGCCGTCGGCGTACTAAAGGCATGTGCTCCGGTCCCGCTCCGGCCGTGACGGCCCGGTCACGGCGTCGGCCGAGGCGCCGAGGGCCACCCTCGGCATAGGGCATCACCCACCTATGCCGACGGCCACCCTCGGCATACATTTTTTTCTTTTTTTCTTTTTGGTCATTAACTTTATATTATGTTTGTTTTATTTATGTACTAGTATGAATTATGTAAAAATAGTTACTTTTTTAAAGAAAAAAATGGTAGATGGCTTATGTAGATCCCACGAGTGACGCTCTTCGTAGACGGGTCGACGGGATCCGATGAGGCCCAACATCCGCTATCGATGTACATATGTCCTAAAACAAAGGAAAAAAGTCCATTGCTAACCCTAACTCTAACCCTAACCCTAACCCTAGGGGTAGATTTGCGGGGTCCCCGCCCCCTAGGGTTTCCCTAGATACAAACCACCGGAGCGTCCGAATCGCCGGAAACTCCCTGCTACGGCTCATCCGGGGCCTATTTCATTCCAAACCTATGGTTTCCATGTGCATATGTCCTAAACAAAGCAAAGAAATTAAAAAAATCCATTGGTGAACCCTCGCACGAAAAAAGCTATAGGGGTAGATCTGCAAGGTCCCCGGCCTAGGGTTTCCCAAGATACAGATCACCGGAGCGTCGGAATCGCTTGAAAACTTGCCATATGCGCGCGGAAGCCATCTGGGGATCCCACCCGCTTCATGCGGTGCCCCGCCGAATCCGCTGGAAACTGTCCGGATTTGAACTGGGGCGACACTTTCCTTCGCTCAATAAATGGAGGGAAAAATGTTTTTAGGTCTAGGACGCGTCATTTTATGTGCTAAATGTTTTCCGTTTCGCGCGTTGGCGGACGGGTGCACGCGCGCGCCCGGTACGGCCATACCGCATGTCCCGGCGGCCCCGTTTTGCGCAGCTTGGCAAAGCAAACGGAGCCAAAAATCGAGCGGAGCCGCGTGGCGTCATTTTATGTGTCCTAGTAACCACCGCAAAAGACGGAACTGGGATACGGCAATTATCTTGGAGAACCCTTCATGAACGAGGGCTATCTCGTCCGGAGTTCTATGGCTTTTAGGGGAAATGAGTAGGAAACGGCCCGTTTCACCACATAGTTTGTCGGAACGAGGCCATATTTGGCACGTGCGTGGGCCTTAGGATGGGAAGCAAGGCCCCGGTCGCGGATTTCCAATCCGAACCACGGGCGACGGTTTTTCCATTTTCGGGGTGCCGGAAGGGCTTTTTTTGTGAAGCAGCTACATGGTGCGCATTTCAGTATCGCGCGGGACCTCCGCGCGGAGGTAGGATACCTCCTACGCACCACCTATCACATGCCATATGCGCGCGGAAGCCATCTGGGGATCCCACCCGCTTCCTGCGGTGCCCCGCCGAATCCGCTGGAAACTGTCCGGATTTGAACCGGGGCGACACTTTCCTTCGCTCAATAAATGGAGGGAAAAATGTTTTTAGGTCTAGGACGCGTCATTTTATGTGCTAAATGTTTTCCGTTTCGCGCGTTGGCGGACGGGTGCACGCGCGCGCCCGGTACGGCCATACCGCATGTCCCGGCGGCCCCGTTTTGCGCAGTTGGCAAAGCAAACGGAGCCAAAAAATCGAGCGGAGCCGCGTGGCGTCATTTTATGTGTCCTAGTAACCACCGCAAAAGACGGAACCGGGATACGGCAATTATCTTGGAGAACCCTTCACGAACAGGGCTATCTCGTCCGGAGTTCTATGGCTTTTAGGGGAAATGAGTAGGAAACGGCCCGTTTCACCACATAGTTTGTCGGAACGAGGCCATATTTGGCACGTGCGTGGGCCTTAGGATGGGAAGCAAGGCCCCGGTCGCGGATTTCCAATCCGAACCACGGGCGACGGTTTTTCCATTTTCGGGGTGCCGGAAGGGCTTTTTTGTGAAGCGGCTACATGGTGCGCATTTCAGTATCGCGCGGGACCTCCGCGCGGCGGTAGGATACCTCCTACGCACCACCTATCACATGCCATATGCGCGCGGAAGCCATCCGGGAATCCCACCCGCTTCTCGCGGTGCCCCGCCGAATCCGCCGGAAACCGTCCGGATTTGAACCGGGGCGACACTTTCCTTCGCTCAATAAATGGAGGGAAAAATGTTTTTAGGTCTAGGACGCGTCATTTTATGTGCTAAATGTTTTCCGTTTCGCGCGTTGGCGGACGGGTGCACGCGCGCGCCCGGTACGGCCATACCGCATGTCCCGGCGGCCCCGTTTTGCGCAGCTTGGCAAAGCAAACGGAGCCAAAAAATCGAGCGGAGCCGCGTGGCGTCATTTTATGTGTCCTAGTAACCACTGCAAAAGACGGAACTCGGGATACGGCAATTATCTTGGAGAACCCTTCACGAACGGGGCTATCTCGTCCGGAGTTCTATGGCTTTTAGGGGAAATGAGTAGGAAACGGCCCGTTTCACCACATAGTTTGTCGGAACGAGGCCATATTTGGCACGTGCGTGGGCCTTAGGATGGGAAGCAAGGCCCCGGTCGCGGATTTCCAATCCGAACCACGGGCGACGGTTTTTCCATTTTCGGGGTGCCGGAAGGGCTTTTTTTGTGAAGCGGCTACATGGTGCGCATTTCGGCATCGCGCGGGACCTCCGCGCGGCGGTAGGATACCTCCTACGCACCACCTATCACATGCCATATGCGCGCGGAAGCCATCCGGGAATCCCACCCGCTTCCTGCGGTGCCCCGCCGAATCCGCCGGAAACCGTCCGGATTTGAACCGGGGCGACACTTTCCTTCGCTCAATAAATGGAGGGAAAAATGTTTTTAGGTCTAGGACGCGTCATTTTATGTGCTAAATGTTTTCCGTTTCGCGCGTTGGCGGACGGGTGCACGCGCGCGCCCGGTACGGCCATACCGCATGTCCCGGCGGCCCCGTTTTGCGCAGTTGGCAAAGCAAACGGAGCCAAAAATCGAGCGGAGCCGCGTGGCGTCATTTTATGTGTCCTAGTAACCACCGCAAAAGACGGAACTGGGATACGGTAATTATCTTGGAGAACCCTTCACGAACGGGGCTATCTCGTCCGGAGTTCTATGGCTTTTAGGGGAAATGAGTAGGAAACGGCCCGTTTCACCACATAGTTCGTCGGAACGAGGCCATATTTGGCACGTGCGTGGGCCTTAGGATGGGAAGCAAGGCCCCGGTCGCGGATTTCCAATCCGAACCACGGGCGACGGTTTTTCCATTTTCGGGGTGCCGGAAGGGCTTTTTTTTGTGAAGCGGCTACATGGTGCGCATTTCAGTATCGCGCGGGACCTCCGCGCAGCGGTAGGATACCTCCTACGCACCACCTATCACATGCCATATGCGCGCGGAAGCCATCTGGGAATCCCACCCGCTTCTCGCGGTGCCCCGCCGAATCCGCCGGAAACCGTCCGGATTTGAACCGGGGCGACACTTTCCTTCGCTCAATAAATGGAGGGAAAAATGTTTTTAGGTCTAGGACGCGTCATTTTATGTGCTAAATGTTTTCCGTTTCGCGCGTTGGCGGACGGGTGCACGCGCGCGCCCGGTACGGCCATACCGCATGTCCCGGCGGCCCCGTTTTGCGCAGCTTGGCAAAGCAAACGGAGCCAAAAAATCGAGCGGAGCCGCGTGGCGTCATTTTATGTGTCCTAGTAACCACTGCAAAAGACGGAACTGGGATACGGCAATTATCTTGGAGAACCCTTCACGAACAGGGCTATCTCGTTCGTTGGAACCCCTGCATTTATTTACTTAGTATCTAAGATAGCCATGGCAGAGAACATTTCTTAGTTATTATTATATCACCACCTTCTTTCACATTTTGTTTCTAAGTTCCTATTTTTGATCTTGGTTCCTATCCATAAACCAAGGTAGATATTCGTGTTTTGGTTCTTGTCCATCATTTTCTTGCATATGCAGTCATTTTTATATTTTATCAAAATTTATTGTCTTAAGTATAACTCTGATCAAGTAAGAACTCTGATCAAGTTAGCACTTTTCTTTTCTGTTGCCTTCATATTCGTGTCATCGCTCTTTTCAGGAATGGAAGATGCGCGGGTAGTTCACAAGTGGTTCGTGTAGAGAGAAGTGGGAGATGGGGAGGAAGTAAATTCTAGTACCATCTAAATGGAGGTTTTTGTATCACAACTTCATGGTTTTTACAATAATTCTCCCACTAGTATATTAATTATGGTTAGAAGAAACAAGGAAAGAAAAAACAAAAAAAAAATAGTATGCCGAGGGTGGCCCTCGGCGTATGGGTGGCCCTCGGCATAGCTAGGGCTGTGAGCCCCAAAAAACCCCCTGGTCGGCCTCCTCCTCGCCAAAAAATCCGCGCCCATTATTTCCAATCCCGCCTCCTGCCCGCCGCCGCCGCCGCAGCCTCCCGCCCGCCGCCGCCGCCCGACGCCGCCGCCGCAGCCTCCCGCCCGACGCCGCTGCCGCCGCCTCCCGCCCGACGCCGCTGCCGCCGCCTCCTGCCCGCCGCCCACCGCCCGTCGCGCCGCCGCTAGCTCCTCCCCTCCCCCTCCTCCTCCGGCCCGTCCCCATCCTCCCATCGGCGCCCTCCTCTCATCCCCAACCTCGCCCCCGGCCCTCCTCCCGGCGCCGCCCACCTCCTTGCCCCGGCCCGGCCCTCCTCCCGTCGCCGGCCTCCTCCTCGCGCCGCCCTCCTCCACCTCGCACCCCTGCCCAGTACCCGGCCTGCACATGGTAAGCTAGGTTAGCCCCTGTTTTTTTATTCATTTTTGTTATGCATAAGTTCTCTGTTTATTTTGCTAGTGCTTGCTACTGTTTGTTATTTGGTACTGCTTTGTATCCAATTAATTTGTGGATGAAGTCCAATTGTTTGGGAAATTAAGTGAGGTTTTCTCCAAACTCCAATTACTGGACTTGCTCTAAGACACAAATATTGTCCAATTGCTGTCAAATTACTGGGATATGATGCGCCGCTATTTGTAGTTTATTTGTTCAGTTGCTAGTTTGTGAATTTGTCATCTTTTGGTATGTAGATTCTATGTTTCTATTCCACTAACGCTGACCCTGAATGCGGATTTGTAATAGGCTATGCCGTGACCGCCTCGTCGTGAGCACCCCGGCGTGACGCGCTTCTCGACGGTCGCCGACATCGACAGTCGGTTGTTCGACTACTTCCTCTACAGCCGAGGGTGAGCAAAATTTCCAACTTCTTCTCCGCATTTTATTTATGTCACTAGATTCATTTTCCAAGTCAAGTTGCGTCACCTAGGTGTCACTTCCCGTCCTCAAGCGTTACGCGGATAAATATGCATTAGTGGTCGGCATATTTTCAACCGTAACGCTTGCGGCATTTACGGGACAGTCGGCGGATCCGTAGTTGGGTACGTTCTCCATGCTCTGCTCCGGTCCGAGTCAGGATTTCGGCAGCGCCTCACCGTTGTTCTCCGGATGCACATCCTCTTGTCTTTTTGGCGAGACGTGTATCGGGAGAGCAGCGGGGAGGTGCTGCCGAAATTTTGACTCGGACCGAGGTAGAGCATGGAGAACGTACTCAATCTACGGATCCGGCGGCTGCTAGGAGCCCACCTAGTAGAGATGTAGGTTGATGCATTCGTTTTGCCTCGTTAAAAAAATTAAAATATGATGCATTTTCCTATTTGATATAAATGCTATGCTTGTCGTTTGGCTTCCAATAGAGCGAGAGGATGGCTGATAATGGATGGATGTACACCGGCCGTGTTAGTGCGACTAATAAAACGAGATGAGTGGATAAGGAAGACTTGGCATTTAGTGAAGGAGTTGGCGCGTGGTACAAAACGAAGGTTCAGCCACTTTGCCCGTGCAATCGTTGCTTGAAGCATCACCGTCGTGGAAAGGATGACATGTTTAAACACCTTCCGCAATATGGGTATATGCCTCGTTACGTCACGCAGATCGACTTTGATGAGCACGAACGTGACAGAGGTGAGGTGATGCGGCAGCGGCTCAATGGCAATGAGTACGATGGGGTTAGAGACTTTCTAGATGATCTTCTCGATGCCCACATGCCAGAGTCGCCACCTTCACGGGAGGA
The DNA here is from genome assembly GCF_022539505.1 of Lolium rigidum. Classification (NCBI taxonomy): domain Eukaryota; kingdom Viridiplantae; phylum Streptophyta; class Magnoliopsida; order Poales; family Poaceae; genus Lolium; species Lolium rigidum. The sequence goes on from NC_061511.1 coordinate 110,347,838, forward strand.
ACCGCCAGAACCGGAGGAACCTCCAGAACCGGAGGAACCGGAGCCGGCCGCGAAGGCCTTCTATGATATGATAGCCGCTGCTAAGACGCCTCCGTACGATGGCGCCGAGATTTCTCAGCTCGATGCCATCTCCCAATGTCTAGCCGACAAGACCCGGTACAACACCACCCGTGACGGCTTCGAAGCAAGTCTGAAAACAACCGGTAACATGTTGCCCAAAGGGCATTGTCCGCCTAAAAGCCCGCACGAGACGAGGCAACTCATGTCGGCGCTCAACATGGATTATCAAAGGATAGACTCGTTGTGAAAATGGCTGTGTTCTCTTCCGGAAACGAGTTTGCGGAGGACAAGTACTCGTCCCATTTGTAAGGCCTCTAGGTATGAAGAGGTAACGGGAAAGGATGGTCGGGTGAGGCAGTCAAAGATCGCAAAGTCGATTCTTCGGTATCTCCCATTCATAAAAAGAATCCAGCGGCTTTACTTGACCGAGGAGACCGCCAAACGGATGACGTGGCACAAGATGGGGACTCGAATAAAGGACAATCAGGGGCGGACGAAGATGGGACATCCATCTGATGGCAATGCATGGAAGAACTTTGATAGAAAATACCCCCATATGGCAGCAGATGCTCGGAATGTCAGAATTGCGATAGCTACAGATGGCTTCAATCCATATGGTATGTCGAATTCCAATTACAGTTGTTGGCCCGTGTTTGTAATTCCGCTCAATCTCCCTCCCGGAGTCCTAATGACGAGGAAGACCATGTTTCTGTCGCTGATCATTCCAGGGCCCCATTACCCGGGGAAGAACTTGAGTGTCTACATGCAGCCGATTGTGGAAGATTTGAACCACTCTTGGCACCACGGGACGTTGACGTACGACCGAGCATCGAAGACAAACTTCGCATGAAAGTTTGGTTGCGGTATACCATGCATGACATGCCCGGGTACGCCCTAACATGCGGATGGTGTACAGCTGGTAAATGGCCATGCCCAGTGTGCGTGCATCGACTTGAGTTCCTTTGGCTAAATAAGGGTCGCAAGTATGTTGCGTTTGACACGAATCGGCGAGTACCTCAAACGGAGGCATCCGTTCGGAGAAGACAAAAAGAACTTCAAGAAAGGCAAAGTTGTGCATGAAGTAACGAGAGGTGCCAAAGTTCGATGGTATAGCTGTTGATGCCGAGCTACGTGCTCTCGTGCCGGCGGCATCGGAAGCTGGCCATCAATTTGAGGGATATGGTGTAACGCACAACTGGACTCACGAGGCAGCCTTAACGAAGCTCGAGTATTACAAGGACCTCGAACTTCCCCATAACATCGATGTGATGCACACCGTAAAGAATGTCGCGGAGTCCTTATTTCACACGTGTCTAAACATTCCCGGGAAGTCAAAGGATAATGTCAAGGCTAGAGTCGATGTTGAGAAGCTCTGTGATAGGAAGAAATTACACATGCAACGTCCTACTGGCCGTCGAAAGAATTGGTTCAAGCCGCACGCCGACTTCTGCCTTGATTCCATCCAAAAGAAGGAGGCATTCAAGTGGCTAAAATACGTTGTGATGTTCCCTGATGGTTATTGTTCGAATATGAGCAAGGGAGTCAATCTTTCGACGGGAAAAGTCACCGGGCTCAAGAGTCACGACTATCATATATGGATTGAGCGGCTGATGCCGGTGATGCTTCGAGGGTATCTCCCCGAGAAAATATGGCGAGTGCTCGCGGAGTTGAGCCATTTCTTCCGCACGCTCTGTGCTAAGCAGATATGTCCTAAGGTTATTGAGAAGCTGCAAGTTCAAGTGCCGGAGTTGCTATGCAATTTGGAGATGATCTTTCCGCCAGGCTTCTTTACTCCGATGGCACATCTCATTGTGCACCTCGCAAACGAGGCACTATTGGGTGGCCCAAGGTGCAGTTTCGGTGGCAGTTTTGTATTGAGAGAGAGTTCAAGTATATTCGGAAGATAACCGGAAACAAATCCAAGATTGAAGCATGCATAGCCGAGGCAACGTGCCTTCGGGAGATGGCGAGATGCCGCAACAACGTACTATCCCGATGAAGTTCCCACTCGCATAACCCGGTCTCTCGTTACAATGTCGACGTGCCCATGAATGACCCCAAGCTTCAACTATTCCAATGTCCCGGTGGCAAGGCTGGTAAAGGACAAAAATATAGATTGGAGAGGGAAGAGAAGGATTGCATAATGCTCTATGTGCTTATGAACATGAAGGAAGTGGTGGGGGGGGGGACGACGACGATGGCGGTCACGATTTCATTAGGTAACATGGTGTAATGCTTATTGTATCTAGTTTCGATCACCTACACTCAACTCGGTCTAATGCTTATTGTATCCTTTCAGCGAATTCACGGATGAACAGTGGTGGCTTCCGCGCGATCCCACGGGCGCGGAGTTGGAGACTCTACTGAAAGAGGGTGCTCCCGAAGTAAAAATAAACTTTGTGTCTTGGTTCATGAAAAAAGTAATGTCTAAGCTGTCCCTCTTACCTACCAATATGTGACTTGTCCCCGTTATTCCACGTAACTAATGCACACAACAAATTTGAACCGTGCTTGTAGGGAGCTGATGCAAACGTTGAGATGACAGATGAGTTGAGATGTGTTTCCCAAGGTTGTAACCGTGACGTCATGAAGTATGAGAAGTATGACGTGAATGGGTTTCGATTCCATACAGAGACACACCAGAAGGGCCGGGCGAATCCAAAAACGATAAATACTGGTGTCTTCACTAAAGGATCCGATACATTTGATTACTACGGGAGGTTAGAGAATGTATACGAGCTGACCTTCAACCGTACAAACAAACAACTCAATCTCGTTGTGTTCAAGTGTCATTGGTTCGACCCAAGAGGTGGACAGAGAATTACCAAGTCCATTGGGTTAGTTGAAGTTAAGCCTTCCACCACCTATACCGGAGCCGATGTCTATATTGTTGCTCACCAAGCCAAGCAAGTTTATTATTTGCCGTACCCATGCCGTAAAGCGGCCCTCAACGGCTGGGAAGTCGTGTTCCGGGTATCGCCACATGGTAACCTACCGATTCCCTCCGAGGACGATTACAACAACATTGACCCTGTAACATACGAGGGAATTTTCTATCAAGAGGAAGAGGACTTCGGGCACTTTGAGTTAGAATGTGTTCTTGAAGAGGACCTCGGGAACGATGCGAAAACTCGTGGTGAGTCGATGGTGGATCTAAAGGACATAGATATGCTTGAGAAGTTACAAGTGGAAGATGATAGCGATGATGAGCCTCCACCCGTCTATCAAAATCCAACTTACTACTCAAAAGATAGTGATAGTGATAGTGGCAAGGAGAAACAAAATGAGATTGACGATGAGATTGATGACGGCTGGTGAGGGTCTTTTATGTGTTTATATTTCAACATGCTTCTTATTTGTTTAGTATCTTTATGCTTAGTAATTTTTTTTTTCAACATGCTTCTTTATTGTTTAGTATCTTTATGCTTATTATTTATATATTTTTGAACATGCTTCTTAATTGTTTAGTGTCTTTATGCTTACTATTTATATATTTTTCAACATGCTTCTTAATTGTTTTCTCTTTCTCAATGCAGGTGATTGAACAATATGAGCGGCGGCAAGGAGGACTCGTCGAGCTTGCTTAAGAAGATGCAACAACGCAAGAACAATGTTAGAAGGAGTGAGAGGGAACCGCGTCGCAATCCGCGTTACGAGGACTTTGCGGTAGGAGGAGGAGGACGAGGACGAGGACGAGGACGGGGACGAGGTGGTGGAGTTGGAGGTGGCTTGGGAGGAGGTGGAGGTGGATGTGGAGGTGGAGGTGGAGGTGGAGGTGGCTGGGGAGGACCGGACTTTGAGCCACCACCCTCGGCTTCAGGCGACGTTGCTTCCGGGTTCTTTTTGGAGGGGACGTCTAGAGAGGAGGCGGAGACGGAGTCTAGAGCCGAGGAGGACTCTAGCCGCGGGTTTGAGACTCCGGAGGAGGATGGGCGGCCGAAGGCACTGAAGATTCGTGGGGAAGCGAGAGTCCCCGACGAGAGGAAGGAGCCTAAGACCCATGAGGCGAAGACCCTTATAATTCCTGCTGGCCCTGAGTAAGTGTACTAATTTGGCAATTTCGATTTTCATGTACTAATGTTTGATTTTCATGTGCTAATGTTTGATTTTCATGTGCAGCAATTGGATATTTCCTCCGGGGACCAAGGCGCGCCTGCCTAACAACATGATTGGAGTTTTGCTTAGGAAGTTCTGGCCGGGCAAGTACTATCCCTCGGCTCGATCCCTGCTGGCGAGAAGAAGCTAGCCACTACTTGGACGGACTACGAGAGTGCCCCCGGCGTAGGCTTCCCGACGGCTGCCGAGGCCGTGATGAGAAAGTTTTGGGTAAGACATATTTTCTCGAGCTTCGTTCATATTTGATGACCCCAATGTTCTAACTCATGAATCTCACAATTGTTTTTTGCATGATTGAAGTGTTTTTATCGTGTGGCGCCCGAGGTTGAGGAGGCGGCCGCGAACAGGACTTTGCGGGCGACTTGTGAGAGGTTGACACCGCAGGTGTGGTACAACCAAAGGATCACGTCCGCGGGTCACTTCTGGGCAGAGAGAGGCGAGAGGGTCCATAAGCCGGACATTGTCGGTAAGAATGCTAAGGCCGAGTACAAGATGACGGTGGAGGACTACATGTCGGTGAGTAAAATGTCAATGAGATTCTACATTGCTACTAAGTTGCGATTGCATTAGATTGAGTTGAGTATTGCATTTTCGAGGTTATCCCCGATTGGGCCGAGCCGCATGCCGAGGCATGGGAGGAGATGGTTAGGACGAGGTGGCTCAAGATGGACGAGGACTTTGCAGCCGTGGCGAGGCGGAACGCGGAGAACCGAGGCGACGGTGGCACACACCGTGGGGGAAACCTCAGCCTACGAGCGCTACAAGGGGAAGACGGTATGTATACATTTTATTTTCCTTCAGGTTCAAAGTTGGTACTCACAACATTTCCTTTCGCGATGCGAGAGGGCCGCGTTAGGACCCGAGGAGGAGATGTCCGACCTCGAGATATACAACAAGATGCGGCTTAAGAAGCCCGATCTCTCGCAGCCTCAGCCCTCGCTCCCCGAGTACTTCGGCACCTACGCCGAGGACGTCGAGAACTACTCGCGAGATGGTGAGGCATCGTCACCCGGAGGTGGATGACCCCATGAGCGCGGAGGTCGACGAGGAGTCGTTGGTCCCGTCGTCCGGAGGGTTGCCGCATGGCCGTCTCGCCATGCTGAACAAGGCCGTCAAGCATACCCTCACCACGACCTTCACGCGTCTCAAGGCGGGACTCACCAAGGACAGCCCCCTCTCCCGCCTCGTCGCCGGGCTCGGCAACAACCCGCATACGACGTAAGTTTCCCTCATTTCCATCCTCTTTCCGACTTTCGTTCATACATTGCTAAGTGCTAACGAGACATGAATTTGTGAAATTGTAGCTCGACTTCGAGGCGGCCTACGTGGCCGCTCATCAAGAATATCGGGTGGCCTTCAACCAGCACCAGCAGCAGTTCATGGAGTACATGGCATATATACATGTAAGTTCCAACCTTTGTTTTCGCAAATGATGACAAGTCCCACTTTCCCCTAGTTTGATGCTTCATTTCTGCAAAGACCGACATGTAAACTATCTTGCAGGCGTCGTTTGTGGGCAATCAAACCGGACAGACAGACGGATTTAGGGCCGATGCCTCCCTTTCCGGGGCCGGCGCCAAACATGCCATCGAAGGAAAATTTCGCTGCGGAGTACTATGGGAGAACAACGGTAAGTTCTTCGCCAAACCGAATACTACGGCTTTCCTTTGCCTCGCAAATTGCTAACATCTCGGGAACATGTGTGTAGGGAACGGGATGTTCCGGAAATCAGGGTGGTGGGAGGGAGATCACACCGGTTCATCATGGTGGTCCTTCTCCCGGTGCTACTCCCGGTACTTCTCCCGGTACTTCTCCCGGTCCTTCTCCCGGTGGTTCTTCCGCAGCTTCTACCGGAAGGAATCGGCCCGGGCCGGTGTTTAGCGGTGACGAGCTCCTCTAGTTGTCCCATGTATCTCTTATCGACACTATGACACTATGACACTATGACACTATGTATGCAATGTTATGAGAGATTTGTACCTATTTGCATTTCATGCACTTCATGTTATGTATATTTGCACATGTGAGGCTCCTGTGAAGTTCCTGTGAAATATTTGTGAATTTATGTGCTATTTAACTGTGCAAACCCGGGAATAGCCGAAACAGCAAAAATCTGAAAAAATTGCACTGCTACGCCGACGGCTATCCCCTCGGCATAGGATCGACCAGGACCAAATGGTCATCGTACGCCGACGGCCGCCCCCTCGGCATAGGATCGACCAGGACCAAATGGTCAGCATACGCCGACGGGCAACCCCTCGGTGTAGCCAGAGCCAGAGGCGCCCAGGCTGCGCCACGTCGCATTGTACGCCGACGGCCCCCCCCTCGGCGTAGCCGGCGACAGAGCTGCCGAGGTTGTGCCACGTCGCAGCGTACGCCGACGGCAACCCCCTCGGCGTAGCGGGCGCCGTAGCTACCCCAGGCTGCGCCACGTCGCAACGTACGCCGACGGCAACCCCCTCGGCATAGGTATAACGGCCGTCAGCTTGACTGTGCCCGTTAACGTGCTACACCGAGGGCTCGTACGCCGACTGGTGGGCCAGCCGTCGGCCCACTCCATCTACGCCGACGGTCGACGATACGCCGAGGGCCACGTTGGCAGCGCCGAGGCCTACCTTCCCCGAGGAGCTACACCGAGGGCCACCGTCGGCGTAGCGTACGCCGAGGGCCGGCGGCCGTCGGCATCTGGGCAGATTCCTGTAGTGCCTGAATTCCTTTTACAGCAACGTAGTACCATTCATTTTTAACGACCCAGTTGACGTGAGATACTTCTCTAATCTCAACAGTCTTTCTAGTTAACTTATACTCAAACTGGAGTATTATCACATTAGATGCGGATGTCGCACTCATGGCAATTAATTTGATATGGTAGGCTAGGAGAGTTTGCAAATGTGCCATATATAACTACAGTAATATCATATTTTTTTATTCATGAAGCTCAAATTTATTTGCAGAATGAAATGAAAATTAAATTATTCACTCATTCATATGTACTACATTTTTTGATTATCCATAGACTTTTTTAGAGGATCTAAGAAAAATATTTTGGGGCCCATTATTTAGGTTTGTGTTACTGCTGTTTCAAAGATTGACAAAAAATGCAACTTCTTTTTTCAGATTTTCCATATTGGCTCCTATTGTCTTGTGGTGAATCGGTGATCGAGATGTGTTTATGTTGACTCAATAAGTATGAGGGCAATGTTGTTTCTCCCAAATTCGGCGAGGAGTATTCTCTCTTGAAGTTGATTGATTAGACCTAATGTCAAAGAACCAATATACTAGCATTAGTCCATACTTCCATAGAAAAGGCCGATGCAGTTTCTAGCTATTTGGAGTTCTGGATATAATGCAGCCAGTTTCATAAAAAACATGTTTCCATTATAAATTAGCAGGGTAATATCGAACCTCAATAGTTTTCATAGATTCCAATATACACTACCAGCTTTTAAATATTCAAATAACTAATGTGTAAATTTTTGGAAAAATATAATATTCTCGTTTGCCAGATTTTTTTTGTTAAATAATGGTATTTCGGATGTTGATTTTTTTTGTATAATTTGTTAAAATTTTAAAAAAATTGAACTCGAATAAATATTATACACAATATATTTCAGAAAGAATCCAGTTAATGTTAATTTTTTTTGGCTTTTTACTACTTATTTCAGTATAGTTGAACAGGCATGCACGTAGTTTATGAAAAAAATTACCACTAATTACTTAAAAAAATATTAGATACATGCCATGACAGATATATCATTAGATTCATATTCAAAAGTAGTTTCCAATTATATAGTTTTTGTGACATATCATTCATATTTTTTAACCATATTAATGATCGAAGTTTTATCTTAAATTACATGCGCGCTTGTTAAACTATGCTCCAACAGATGAATCGTATGATGAATAAGGTCTGGCGTTCAATAAGATAATATGATATAGAGCAGAGTTCTTCCGCGCCATGTTGTCTATCTTCTTTCTGATCCGGAACCGGAGACTATTCAACACCTACTGCTGGGGTACATGGTGACCCGCGAAGTCTGGTCGTGGCTAGCATGAGGTTTTGGGGTAAAGTGGATTGGCTACCATTGGCGGACTCAGACCTTCTGGGGTGATGGACTTCAAGGCCGTGCGCTGAGCTTCTCTAGGGAGACCTTTGGACCGCCGTCATGTTGGTCTTCTGGTGTACATGGCGGCGCTGGAACGACATGGTGTTCAATGGGGTAAGCCTGCCATCAAAGCAAAGATCAAGGAGGAGTCTAATAGATAGCGTCTAGCTAAGTTGTTTCGTTCTGAAAGCTTTGCCTTTTCAGAGCCGACTACTCTTTGGTGGCAGTTAGGATAGTTTTGCTAGGGGAGTTGTTGCCCTTTGTTGGCAGTGCGAACCTGCCGTTTTATGGCATAGTATGAGCCGTCTAGCCTCTTCTTCTATCTATACTCCTATATAATGTGGCAATTTTGAACTGTGCTTTGAACATGAATCCTAACCGTTGGACGACTAAATCTAATGGCCTACAGCAGCCGGATTCGCTATAAACAGTACACTGTGCCTGCTCGACATTGGCCTAGAACCATCGCGTGTTCTTCTCTGAAAAAAGATGCGTGTGCATGTCCGATACCATGTGGGCTATGATGCATGAACTGAATAGATAGATGTAGGGAGAATGGAAAAGTAAAATAACTGAATAGATAGATGTAGGGAGAATGGAAAAGTAAAATACTGGACCGCTGCCACCCCTCTGAATACTTGTACGCTCGCGTGCGCTCCGAAATTTTCTAGCTCTCTCACACATGAGACTGTGCGTGCAGCACTAGCTAGCGACCGCTAGAAACATTGTTTTCATCAGGCTACCACCCAGCATGACCGAGACAAAAAAAAAAAAGGCAGGCAGCCACTATAAAGGCGCATAAATAATTAATTATAAGAATCAGAAATTGTAAGAAACTCGTTCGTAATTACATGGATCAGCTTCTATTTCTCTTCTAAATCTATCTAACTAATATTGGAACGAGATTTTTTAATTCATGTGTAAAAATCCTAAGCAATCAAAGTTTAAATAGTTCTTTGATTCATATCGATGAACAACCTCCAAATTCCAAATTGGATTATTATTATTGTTTTGGAAAACGAGTAGTAGGTTGTTCATATTTCTCACATTTTTTAAATAAAATTATGTTTCCCACAATTATCATTTATAAGTAAGAGGAATATCTCCATTTATCATATTTAACATTAAAATGCTTACAATTTAGTTTCTACAATAAAAATAATTGAAGTTTTCGGTTTGTCCTAAGTAAAAAAAATCGAAGGCGGCCAGATTTGTAGAATAATATGTAAATATCTATGATTTAAAATCTATAGTACTAAATATAGTTTACAAAAATCTAGAAACTAGATTGTCCTTTTAGACATTGATATATTTTCCTATAAACTCGGACAAACTTAAAGTTGTTTGACTTTCAATAGTGCCGGAAATGGAGGAAGTAATATGCATATACATTTACTTTGAGGAACTTCATGAATGTCATATCTAGGCATCTGAAGTACCTGCGGATATGTGAGTATGTTAATGTATGCATCTTGCTTAAAAAGTAATTTAAAAATAGCACTAAATATTTACTCCTCTTAGACTGCTCATAATGGGAGTAACATTTATCTTAACATGCTCTTTGCATGTACCATTAACTAGTATAATTAATACACCTCTTAGACTGCTCATAGTGGGAGTAACATCACACATCTCAAGGCATTTTGGTAACATGACATGCTAATAAATGAAGAAAGAGAGTGATGTGGTAACTAGCTATGTTACCATAACATCACACACCTCAAGGCAAAATGAGTATATAACATAATACATGATACAATGCATGACACCATATATAAGTTACTAACCACTATGAAGTAACATGAATATGTTACTAGTCTAAATTACTCCCCACTATGACCAATCTTAGGATGTATTCTTGATTCTTTTTACTTCTCCATTAACTAAAAGACTACACCTGCGAGGCAGCCTTACTGAATGAATGAAACAACTAGAGTAGTAGAAATTACAGAAAAGAAGTAGTAGCGAAACGACACATGGTCGCCACGCGCGCAAACCTCCAGCAGTCGGAAAACCACATAGGACTGAGAATCTCAGTCTAAGGGTGTGTTCGGTTCCAGAACGCGAAGGAATGGAATGAAATGGAATGGTTCCGTCCCGAGGTCACGGGACGGTTTCGACCCTGTATTCGGTTCGGAAAGGAACGAGGAACGGAATGGTTTCATATTGTGTTCGGTTGGAGGAACTTGGACGGAACGGAATAGCCATAATCAAAATTAACACAGCCCTAAACATGATTTTTTTTGTGCAAACCAAAATTATCAAATAGCAAAGCCCCCGCCGCTCGCGTGTGCTCTGCCGCCGCCGCGTGCGCTGGCCGCCGTCGGGCGTGCCTCGCCGCCGCCCGCGTGTGCCGCTCCGCCGGATGAGCTGGCTGCCGCCGGCGTGCCTCGCCGCAGCGCGTGCTGGCCGCCGAGCCTCATCGCTGCCGCGTGCGTGCCTTGCCGACGCCGGGGGTTCCTCGCCGCCGCGCGCATGCTTGCCGCCGCCGCGTGTGCTGGCCGGCACCGGGCGTGCCTCGCCGCCACGCGCATGTGCCGCTCCGCCGGGTGAGCTGGCCGCCGCCGGGCTTGCCTCGCCGCAGCGCGTGCTGGCCGTCGAGCCTCATCGCTGAGAGAGTTCTTTTTTTATTTGTTAGGTGATGAACTGATGATTAACGCCTCGTTCCTCCAGATTCTGCCGAATCGGTGGGATGGATTCGTTCCGCATCTTTGCGGTATATTCCATTCCGAGAAACAACTTGGTTCCCTTCCTTCTACCCAACCGAACACAAGAATGAGTGCTAGGTGAGGAACCGTTCCCTTCCATTCCACCTGATTCCGGAACCGAACACACCCTGATATCCATCCCGGCCACCAAAGGAAGCTACAAATGACAGGTACAGCTCCGTCAAAATCAGGAGCATGCACAAACCTGCCATTTACCCGACCAAGTAGAAGTGTGTCGTTATCGTCGTTGATGATGCCTCTGTAGTCGAACTGCTTGTAGCTGGTGAACGTTTGGTCGCACTGCCACCAGACTGGCACATTTCACGTTCTCGAAGAGCAGGTACTGCCCACCGGTGGTGGTGACGGCGAAGCTCAGCCCGTCTGGTCATCGTGATCCACCCCATGTTCGATTGCTTTGATCGAGCACGCTGGTGACGAAGCCGCTTGATGTGGATGTGAGCACAAGCTCTCAAAGTATTTCGTCCCGGTGATGGTAAATCATTGGGACGAACTACTTCTAGCTCTGGCATATTGGGTATGCTAGCTAGTTAGTCTTAGGTTCCCATGCACAATGAAATTAACGTACCTGCATTTGTGCCAACACTAGTAGAGAAACCCCCTTTAGTACCAGTTCTAAAGGGCCTAAAGATTCGGTACTAAAGCCCTCCTACCTTTACGAACCGGTACTAAAGGTGCCTCCACGTGAGCACGGAGGAACCCGCGGGGCTGGAGACCTTTGGTACCGGTTCGTAACATGAACCGGTATTAAAGCTTATTTCGTTTAATTTTTTTTATCCATTTTTTCTAATTATTTTTCACACCCTTTTTTTCACTCCCTTTTTTTTTTTCCAGAATTACTAGTATTTCCGTTAGTCTCTAACTACACTTAATCTCTAGTCAAATTACTTACCCGTGGTCAAACTTCCCGGTCGGTCACCCATCCTCACACTACTCCCGCACTAGCACGCTTAACTTCCAAGTTCCATCCCATTCCACTTCCAAGTGCTTCGCGCGCATGTATGTGATAGTAGTATCATATCAATCCTATTAACATGTTGGTCGATGTCACACTTTTTATCGTTTAAATTCCAAATAATTCTTTTAATAAACAAAAGTAATGATGTAATAATAATGTTGAATAAATAAATAAAATTAATTTTTTTATTTTTTATTATTTTTTAAAATTTTGATATTTTTTGCAAAACCTAAAACTTGAAAAATTGAAAATCTTATAATTTTCTAAAAGTAATAGTAATATGTTAGGAAACAAAAAATCTTATAATTATTATTTTTAATTTTAAAAAAATTAAATAAAATTCTAAATTTCTGGAAAAAAAACTAAAATCTTCCTGCTTTCATATTTTCATTTGGAATTTTGACAATCTAAAAATTGGCTAACCGGGTAAATCCAGGTGAATTCGGATGTAACTTTTTCCCAGGATTTTTTTGATATATTATACGTTTTTTTCCGACGTCGTATGCAAAAGTTATTGCGGTTTTACCATTTTTTAAACTTTTTTTGCCAAAAAAGTGAAAATTCGAATTTCTTAATTTCTCCGAATAGTAGGTTGCATAACATAAAAGAATCTGAAAACAATTTTTTTTAAATTTTCTATCATTTTCTTTCGTATTTTACAAACCAAAAAAGGCGATCCACGGGGGGGGGGGGGGGGGGGGTGTGGAGGTGCGTGGGAAGCAGGAAAACTTTTAGTACCGAACCGGTACTAAAGGTCTACCCTTTAGTACCGGTTGACGCTAACCCTTTAGTACCGGTTCGTGTCACGGACCGGTACTAAAGGTCCTTACGAACCGGTACTAAAGGCTTGGACAATACAACCGGTACTAATGCACCCTTTAGTACCGATTCGTAAGGAACCGGTACTAAAGGCCTGGACGGAAGCCCCTTTTTCTACTAGTGCAATGAATTGGCACAGTGTGATGGGTCATCTATTATTTGCACAAATGCACGCATCTTAAATCTAGTTCATGGGGCGTAAGGCTAGCTAGCTAGCTTACCCATTACGCCGGAGCCGTCGTCCCCGCTGTAGAACGCGGCGTGCGCCGGAGACCAGAAGACTGCGGCGAGAGCGAGGAACGCCGCGACGATGACCTAGCCGTGTCCATTATAATGTTGTTTGAGACCAATCGATTGGAAGCGAGCGAGGCGAGGGTGTCTGGATTGAATTGTGAATGGAGGGAGATGCAACGGAAGTAACGCGATGATGTTGCTCGAGGCAAACCAGTGCTTATATAGAAGATGATGTGTAGGAGCTAATTGGATGGGACAAAGTTTAATTGCTCCAGCTATAAAGGGTTAAGAGGAAGAGAATAATGGCCTTGTATCAGAAACCCGAAGGCACGTTCAGTCGGTGCAATCCATGTCCGATCCAAGCACATGGCAATCGCATCATATCGGTTAACTACCTAGCTAATTTCGTTCAAAATAATTACTAGCCAGCCTACCTAACGCTCCAGGGAATTAGACTTTTGAGCCTGGAAGTTAGAACTAATCATGCATCTCCTTTGTTAATTTGTTTAAGTTGGTTATATACGCCCGTTCCATCTATTCCCTCCGGCCTTGTCATATGCATGATGATGAATTGATCAGAAAGATTCTCAAGGCAATTAACTGAAATCACTTCTTAATACTCACACATGTTCATACTTCATACTCTCTGCTCGATCGTCTATAGTTGTTGAGATGTTGAAACCCTGCTCTTTGCACGTTCTCCTATATACTACCTCCATCCCAAAGCTTTAAGGCTTATATTATTTTTATAAAGTCAAACTATGTTAAATTTGACTAAATTTTTACCGAAAATCATTAACATGTAAAATATAAAATTAATATCATTAAATAGATAATGAAATATATTTTTGTATGGTATCTATAAAATATTATATTTGTTGATTGATGTTCTAAAAGTTTGATCAAACTTTACTTGGTTTAACTTTTCAAAAAAAGTAGTATAAGCCTTAAGCTTTGAGATGGAGATAGTACCGTGTATGGCTTGGGAGATTGACCACACGATTCATCTCAAACTATTACTGACTGATCTTCGGAAGTACTACTGATGACGTGAGTTAGGCCGTCTCCATGACTTTGTATGATAAGTATTTCATCCTTTCCATATTAGTTTTCACCGCTTTAAATGTATTTAGATAGATTTTATGTAGAGATATATTTGAATCTGCGGGGGCATTCTTTGTCATTTTCTTTACCATATCTAGTTGGTACCTTTATGAACACTCTTACCCTTCTCCAAGTAGATGGAAGTTGTAACATGTCTCTATTGACTTTTAATGCAAGCTTTGGTGCCACTGAATCCATCATACAGAATAGGAAAGCACAAATGAATTCTAGTCTCGCTGAGTACGTACATTGATACCTACGCTCTGTTTCTCTCCGTTTGTCGGCAACCGTTGGCCCGATTGTTTTAGATGCGTATGAGATCGAGGATGTTATAAGGTTGTCCTTCCATCTTGACTTAGGTAGAGTTACGGGCGCAACTTGGTTATTTTTAGGGCTCTTAGTTCAATTTTAATTCTTCTCCGTACTCGGGCGTATTTGACTTTCTCTACAGTTTAGATCTTTGTATTTTTGTGAAGTTGGAGTCGTTATTAGAGAGAGAGAGAGAGTCACGCTATTTAACCCGACGGTGTAATATAGTTATCTTGCACCCACCATGTACCTTTTCAACCGTAAATAATTAAATAATTTTTGCGTCACGTAAATTTTGTCTTACTTCAGAATTCAAGTGGAACATAAGAAAAAAATAGACTTAGCAATTTTTTTACATGACGTACAAAAATACGATGTAAAATACATATTGTTGGTGTTTCTACGATGCAATGACTCACACAATGCTTCTTATGTCGTTTTTTTTTGTTGTTGTCAGTCAGCATAAACTACAATTATTTTTATAAAAATATAAATTTATAAATGTAACAACGTAAAATTTTGTTTATTTGCCTCGGGTCAAATAGCATTTCAATTTACTCATATATATGTTTCTTTTGGGTTATGTCATGACCTATTGTAATGATTACTGCTTTTGTTAGTTTCACCTGCATCATGTGTGTGTTTATACGCGCAAGTCATGTAGGTGTACTGGATCGATAAAAGCTGCTGCCTTGTGACGGGTTCAAGTTGACATGGAAAAGAAACAGCCTCTTGCAAAAGGTGCAAGGAAAGGCTGCGTACAATGACCCAATGTGGTCCGACCCCTCCCCGGACCCTGCGCAAAGCGGGAGCTTCATGCACCGGGCGAGCTGGAATCCGCATGGTACTGGTTTTGGGGCGTGTGTCGAGGGTTTCGGTATCTGACGGGACACGGGTACCTTGTCAAGACCCTTGAGGTTATCAGACCACAAGGGGCTAAAAGCAATGCTCCAACCTCAACGTCGACATGGGGAAGTACAGGCAGCGCGAGAACATCATGACAGAGAGACACAATGTTTACCCAGGTTCAGGGCTCTCGTGGTGAGGTACAACCCCTACGTCCTGCCTTGGAGTGGTATTGATCTTGCTCCGAGAGGAGTATGGTGTACAAGGTGGGGGTGCTTCTCTTCACCCAGATCAAAATGGGATCTACTCTAGTTAGAAGACGATGGCATCTAAATGGCATCTACCAGCGATAAGAATGAGGAGCCAAGAGATCAGATCCCCATTACTGGGCACCTACCCTTCCTTCTATAGAGGCCTTGGCCCTCCTCCCGAAGAAAACTTGGCTGAGGGGTAACCACAGAACGACCCAAGGAAGAGGACAGTTGTCCCTAATCTAACCATGGACTTGGTCCAGGGTTACACTAACTAGCCGGGCTTAGAGGGGGTGGTTGTGGACGATGTCGACACCCCTGATGTACTTGCACTGTCCACCCCGCACCTTTAGGAAAGGGGCAACGGCCAGCTCACTTTATGCAAGCAAACTTGGACCTTCACTCCTCTGTGTGTGTCACGGGTGGCGTCATCCATAAGTAGCATTTCTCCTACTCCACTGGCTAGTGAGGCCTTGTGGTAGCCTTCAAACGGCTAAGTCTTGGATCCTTCGCGAGGTACCCCTTGGCGAGGTGTCCCACCCCTCGTGGAGACCTCCTATCTCTCGGAGAGGTATTCCTTATCTTCTGTTAGTGGGCAGTCGCAGGGGACCAACAACAGGTGTACATGGTACCCTAGGTTTCATAACACCGAAAGTAGCCCCTTGGGGCCTGGCCCACACGAGCCTAGCGATGAATGGTGAGGGACCCAACAAGCTGCAAGTCCATGCGGTGGCACGCGTCAAGACGCGCTTGTAACTCTTCCTGGCCAGTGAGTCTAAGGGACAGGCTCCTCTGGTTCGGAGGATCCTCGAAACTGCCTTCGCAAGTGGGAATAACCGCCCGCGAGGGGAGCCCGGCTGAGCAATTCTCCACTTCTTCTCCAAACTTCCGCCACCACCAGACATGTTGCAGTCTCCACTCGCGTTGCACCTTGTTTGCTTAGATTCGCTTCTGCACAGCTTCCGGCTTCAATTCCACCTATGCGGCCAGCCGGGAATGCCCTCCGGGAGGACTCGGGGAGCAAGGTGTGGTCCTCGGTGGGCTCTGCCGTCGGTGTCGTACCCGGTCGTGGGAAAGTCTCGCATCACAAATGAAGAAGGGATGCGCAAGGTCCGCCCCTGGCTGGGTACCCAACCAGCCGATGGGGCACCAGCGGGAGGTAGCCCAGCAGCATAGGGCACGATGTCCTTCCGGCCACTGCGTACCCCGTATTCGTCCAAGAGATTGCCTCAGGGCTGGTGGTGCACTTCTCCCCGTTCTTTTGTGCTGTCCAGGATCACTATCAGGTGAATTTGCTCCACTTTCGTCCAAGCTCCATTGCTCTGATGTCCATATTTTCTTACACATGTGAGGCGTGGCTCGGCGTAAAGCCCTCCGTGGAGCTGCTAAGGCACGTGTACGACCTGCGTCTGGTCGCCCCTGATCAATGCTCTTGTTGTGTGTCGCTGCAAGAGGTGAGAGAGGCGGAGGAC
Organism: Lolium rigidum; assembly: GCF_022539505.1. Lineage (NCBI taxonomy): Eukaryota > Viridiplantae > Streptophyta > Magnoliopsida > Poales > Poaceae > Lolium > Lolium rigidum. The sequence continues at coordinate 110,364,839 of NC_061511.1, forward strand.
AGATTTTCCCCTCCGAAAGCATGCAGGAGGACGAGGACTTTCGAGAGTGTTGGGTCTTCATGGATTTCTATTAGAAAAGTCATCTCTTTTAGGTTCCCACCACCCCCCTTAGTGAGGCGATGCCTGGAGGAGGCCTGGCGGCCTTGGTGAAGCGGTTGCTGAAGCTGTGGAACCATGGCCTATCTGGCCTGATGGCTGTCGCAGAATTCCTCAAAAGGAGGATTTCGCCACTGAAGGCACCCGATCGGGATATCTGGGACCTCCTGGATTCGTCTGGCTCCGTGAAGTTAGGCGAGGGCTCGATGTCGAAGGAGTTCATAGCGAACTGTTGACGAAGTTCTTTGAAGTCCTCGGGGTAGTTGAGTACCCCACCAGTGCAGCCCCGATGTATCGACTATCACCATAGGCGAGGCGGGTTGCTGTGGCGACGATGCCCTTATTCGATGAGTGGGGGCGACGAGTTGTTGGCGAGGTGGCACATCGGGACAGTTCATCGACCTCCTGGACGCCCTTTGAACCGAATCATGCCTTGGAAGACAAAGGAGATCATGTCGAGGGAGCGGACCCTCGGCCGACATGATGGAGGGGGATGGTGATTGTCTCTGAAAAAGATGGAAACAGAGAACCCGACCCGTTCCCCCGCGAGGAGACACTTCCCCAGGCGGACTCCTACGTAGGTGACAGTACGATCAGGGGGTCCTGGACGAGCGCCGTGCCCTTGGCTAGGACCACTGGATGTGCAAGGTATCGCCCCTCACCTTCTCCTCTCTTGGTGTTTGTTTGCTGATGGCTGAAACCCAACCAACCTCATTTACAGGGGCAGCCCAGCCAACCGACAAAGAGCATTGGCGCCCGCGCCTCTAATGAGCACGGCAATAGTTTCATAGTTACCACTGGGGGAGGGGGCAGGCTTGAGTGATAGCGCGATTCACCAGGTGGGTTCGGCCATCAGTGCCGCTCGAGATCCGCTTGAGATAGTTCCGCGTGTGGCGGTGCAGGCTGAGCTGTTCTGGCTGGTCGAATACCGGTGGTTGGAGTCCGTGTGCGGCCCACATAGGGATGCTCCGGGAAGGTAGCGGGGCGGAGGTGACGTTGATGGACCCTGTTGATGTCTACGCACGCTTCTATTCCTGTAGACAATGTTGGGCATCTAAGAGCAGAGGTTTGTAGAACAACAGCAAGTTTCCCTTAAGTGAATCACCCAAGGTTTATCGAACTCAGGGAGGTAGAGGTCAAAGATATTCCTCTCAAGCAACCCTGCAATTAAGATACAAGAAGTCTCTTGTGTCCCCAACACACCTAATACACTTGTCAGATGTATAGGTGCACTAGTTCGGCGAAGAGATATTAAAAGGCAGATGGTATAGATGGTGGTAAACGGTAATTGCGATCTGAAGTAAATATTGCAGGAAGTAAAGATGCAGTAAAACAGTAAATAAGCGATGTTTGCAGTATTTGGAAACAAGGCCTAGGGATCCTACTTTCACTAGTGGCCACTCTCAACATTGATCACATAATAAATAAATAACTTCTCCTCACTTGTGCTACTATCAAACACTCTCTTCTTGGAGAACAAACACCATTCATTGTGTAGGGCTACAAGAGCACACCTCAAGCCGGAGTAAACAAGCTCCACAACATACGGAGTTCATATTAAAGTAACCTCTAGAGTGCATAATAGACTGTTGCAATTTAGACCGAGTACTAACATAGCATACACACTGTCAACAATAGCTATGAAAGGGGGAATAGATCGCATCAATACTAGCATAGTAATAGTTAACTTCATAATCTACAAGAGATTACAATCATAACCTACGCCAAGTACTACATGATGCACTCACTGTCAACATTACATCATGGAGGAGGAATAGACTACTTTAATAACATCACTAAAGTAGCACATAGATTAATAGTGATACAAAGCTCATGATCACATAAAGATCACACCATGGGAGAGAGAGAGATGAACCACATAGCTACCGGTAGAGCCCTCAGCCTCGGGGGAGAACTACTCCCTCCTCATCATGGGAGACAGCAACGGCGATGAAGATGGCGGTGGTGTCGATGGAGATGACTCCGGGGTAATTCCCCGTCCCGGCGGCGTGCCGGAACAGAGACTTCTGTCCCCCGAAACTTGTCTTCGTGATGGCGGCGGCGTCCCTAGAGTCTTTCTAGAGTTTCGTCAATTGTTGTAGGGTTTTCACGTCACGAGAGATTATATAGGCGAAGAGGCGGCGCAAGGGGGTGCCTGGGGGGCCCACCCCATAGGGCGGTGCGCCCCCTCCTAGGTCGCGCCCCAGTGTGGTGTGGGGGCCCTGGGCCTCCTCTCCGGCTCCCCTTCGGTGTTCTGGTCCGTCTCGGTGAAATAAGATGTTTGGCTTTTGTTTCGTCGAATTCCGAGAATATTGCCCGAACAGCCTTTACGGAACCAAAAACAGCAAAAAACAGGAACTGGCACCTCGGCATCTTGTTAATAGGTTAGTTCCGGAAAATGCATAAAATCATTATAAAGTGTGAGCAAAACATGTAGGTATTGTCATAAAACTAGCATGGAACATCAGAAATTATAGATACGTTGGAGACGTATCAAGCATCCCCAAGCTTAGTTCCTACTCGCCCTCGAGTAGGTAAACGATAACAAGGATAATTTCTGAAGTGACATGCTACTATCATAATCTTGATCAATACTATTGTAAAGCATATGAGATGAATGAAGTGATTCGAAGCAATGGTAAAGACAATGACTAAACAATTGAATCATATAGCAAAGACTTTTCATGAATAGTACTTTCAAGACAAGCATCAATAAGAGTTGCATAGGAGTTAACTCATAAAGCAATAAATTCTTAGTAGAAAGTTTTGAAGCAACACAAAGGAAGATATAAGTTTCAGCAGCTTGCTTTCAACTTCAACATGTATATCTCATGGATAATTGTCAACACAAAGTAATATGATGAGTGCAAATAAGCAAGTATGTAGGAATCAATGCACACAGTTGACACAAGTGTTTGCTTCTAAGATAGAAGGAAGTAGGTAAACTGACTCAACATAAAGTAAAAGAAAGGCCCTTCGCAGAGGGAAGCATGGATTACTATTTTTGTGCTAGAGCTTTTATTTTGAAAACATAGAAATAATTTTGTCAACGGTAGTAATAATTCATATGTGTTATGCATAAGACATCCTATAAGTTGCAAGCCTCATGCATAGAATACCAATAGTGCTCGCACCTTGTCCTAATTAGCTTGGATTTCCATGGATTATCATTGCATTACATATGTTTCAACCAAGTGTCACAAAGGGGTACCTCTATGCCGCCTGTACAAAGGTCCAAGGAGATAAATCGCATTTGATTTCTCGTTTTTGATAGATCTCAACTAAGGACATCCATACCGGGACAACATAGAAAACAGATAATGGACTCCTCTTTAATGCATAAGCATTCAACAACAGATAATATTCTCATAAGAGATTGAGGATTAATGTCCAAACTGAAACTTCCACCATGATCCATGGCTTTGGTTAGCGGCCCAATGTTCTTTTCTAACAATATGCATACTCAAACCATTTGATCATGATAAATCGCCCTTACTTCAGACAAGACGAACATGCATAGCAACTCACATGATATTCAACAAAGGTGTAAAAAGTTGATGGCGTCCCCAGAAACATGGTTACCGCTCAACAAGCAACTTATAAGAAATAAGATACATAAGCTACATATTCAATACCACAATAGTTTTTAAGCTATTTTCCCATGAGCTATATATTGCAAAGACAAAGAATGAAATTTTAAAGGTAGCACTCAAGTAATTTACTTTGGAATGGCAGAGAAATACCACATAGTAGGTAGGTATGGTGGACACAAATGGCATAGGTTTTGGCTCAAGGATTTGGATGTACGAGAAGTATTCCCTCTCAGTACAAGGCTTGGCTAGCAAGGTTGTCTGAAGCAAACACAAGTATGAACCGGTACAGCAAAACTTACATAAGAACATATTGCAAGCATTATAAGACTCTACACTGTCTTCCTTGTTGTTTAAACACTTCACCAGAAAATATCTAGACTTTCAGAGAGACCAAACATGCCCTGCTGCTCTCTACCCAAAACTTGGTGACCAAGTCCATGGCAAGCTCGGGCAGAGGTGCTGGGTGCGTTGGGGCACGAGGGAGAGGCATTGATGGGCTCCAGGAATCCAGGGAGGTGTACTAGACATGGCTAGGGCACAGGGATGCAGGTCTAGAGTGTTTGGGTCAAGGCCTATGCCATTCATGGCATTGGGAAGGGGAAGAGAAGGCTAGGGCTAGGTAGGGAGGTTCTCATGATGTCCTGGGGTGGTGTGAGGGCCGGCTGGTCGTTGGCTTTGAGTGGAGGGAGGAGAGGTAGACTTGCAAGCAAGGATCTCTCCAAGATCTTGTCACAAGCATGCCCAAACTTGGCATGATTGCACCAGGGTCTTCCCTCTCCCTCTCTTTCCAACGTGGTAAGGATGTAAAGCAGGTGGTGCATGTCTTGGTTGTCCATTAGTGAAGCAAGATGGGAGAGAAAAGTGGAGAGTTGAAATATGTGATATTCAAATATGGATAAAGAGAGAAAAGAGGAGGTGTGGGCATGATCACATGCAATAATGCATAAGCATTATTAGGTGTCAATAGAGGGGTATAGTTGGTGCACAAAAGTTACTCTATAAATATGGTTCAAGAAATAAGGTTGGAATCTCTCCTATGGCTATGGCAAAATTTTGACATGAAAGGTAAATTGAAAATGTTGAGAGAAACAAGGTGGAACATAGGAGTTCAAAATGTCCTACTCTCTTTATCAAGTAAGGTAGAGTTTTCTCAAATAAACCAGAGAAAAACAAGAGATGGTATAAGTACCATAAACATGTATTTTGTTAGAAAACAAAACAAGGAGAATAATTATAAAGCAAATATTTTTGGGAGGAGATAAGGTGATATGAAATACCACACACATTTCCTATTTTCTTTGAGAAAATAAAATTGAAAAGATTTATTAAAACTAGAAATAGTTCTGTGGTCAAAATAGAGAAGAAAGTAGAATAGGGTTTTGGGAATTCTTACAAAAGAAAAGGGAAAATGTAGCTACCATCTTCACTCTTGGTTTTGTGGAGATTAAGCTTGGAATAAAGATAAACAAAAGATAAAAGAGGAGCATGTGATCTAGTGCTGAAATAGTGGATAGGGTGCAAGATCAAGTGAAAATAAGAATTGTGGGGGTAGATTGGGACATGCAAGATGTGGAAGTTGTAGAGGGTGTTGCATAGATGAGATCCATGCATTGAGGTCACCAATAACAGTTGAGGGTGCTTCAAGATCAACTGCCAAAGTTTGGACATTTTAAGCTTGCCAGAACAGATTATTGACTTGGCTTCAAAACCAACATGGATAAGTAGGTATAAGAGTGATCTGGTCCAAGGCAAGGACATGGTTGGGAAGTGCTCATGATAAGGTAGGTATAGGACAAAGTGAGGTTCATTGGATGGAAAAGGATTTCTTAATCCAAAGGCTCCAAAATGGAACCTGAAAACAGATTTAGGACTTTAGCCAAATTTAGTGAGCCCTTAGGGTTTTCACTAGGGTATAAGAGAGAAGGTTGTAGTAAAAAGGAAAACAACTTTTCCTAAACCACACAGGTGTTTTATTAGGTGAGTTGCTGGTTTTACCACTAGGGGTGTTGTTCTGTGGGTTAGCTCAAGACAAAACTCAACAAGCAAACAAGAGAATACATCTACCAATAGGTCCAAGCAATTCAGTAAAACAAACAGATCAAGGCAATTCATCTAATTAGTTTATAGAAAAAGTTTTTGTTCCCCCTGATTTTTGCACTAAGGACAACTAAACAGGGTTGCAAAAGTTGGGGTGTTACAACTCTTCCACCCTTAAAATAATCTCGTCCCGAGATTACTAAGTGTAGAACTGGAGGGGTTGTAAAGTTTAGTTAAAGTTAGACTCCATCCTTCTGTAGATATGCAGTTGCCGAGAAGGTCGTAGCTTCAGCTTCTGAGGGTCACGGTAGAATTCTGCCGAGGGCAAGCTTCGTGAAGAGGTTGACTACTCCATGCAGGTGTTAAATTTGTAGCTTCTTAACGATCCTAGCGGGGGTTCAAGACTCTGGGAAGCTTAGTGCACTCCAACGGTGCTTTAGCAGGGTTAAAAGCTTTTTAGAGTTAGCTTAAATTTAGTGGAAGACGAAGTCTTCCACCCTTAAGATTGTTCAGCGGGGTTCCTGAAAACTTAGAGCTTCAACCACGGTTCTTGTCGGTGCCTTCGAAGGAGTCATCAATCTCTCGTCTTGAGTTGAACATCTTCAGGGGGGGCGATGTACAGTCCACAGCTTCGAGGGGAGTTAATGCACCCCAAGTTCCCAACGGTGTTTTGGAAAGGTTGAAACTGTTAGGGTTAGCTCCAATTTTTAGTGGAAGATGAACCCTTAAGATTCTTCATCGGGCTTTTGGAAAAACTCAGAGCTTCTGCTTTGTGGTCCTGTCTGGGCTTCTGAAGGAGCCATCGACCTTCCGTACTCAGTTGAAGAATCTTTAGGGGCGACGTGCAGAACACAACTTCAAGAGGCACTCACGGTGTTAACTAAACCATATAGGACGCGCGGTGAGTTAGTAAGTTGATGAAACGCCTGGTTGGTATCCATATGAAGCAGCAACAGAGGTCGTCGAAGACAATCTTCAGCTTGAGGGTCGGTGCTGACTTATACCAGTTAAGAAGTGGTTGGCTAAACTACACCTAATCTTGAGTCTTGAGGTATCTTCATGAGCTTCACTTGATGAGGACCCGACGAGCCATGTGATGTAGCTTGGCTTTGACACTATTGTTCTCTTAGCTTGTTAGACGATGTGTTAGAGGGTGGTTTCAAGAAGATATCCTCGAGGTTAGCGCGATTATGCTCCAAGGTTAGACCAAATTAGTATGGCTTCTCGCAGAGGTGCAGTCACTCATGAAGGTACGGGCTTCTGCTTTCTTGGCGTAGTAGAGATGCTTCAGCTGATCTTGAAAGTAGTTAGCGTTGATAGGGGTCTGGGTTAGTTTTTGAGGTTTGAAAATCAATTGCTAACATGGTTAGAGTTAGAGTCTTTCGTTAACCTACCCAATTAACTAATAGTTAGTATTTTGACAGCGAGGTAGATGAGGGTGAAAAGGTCTTAGGGAGGCTTCCTACGTTGGGTTATCACACTAAGAGTGTTTTTCAGACCTAAAGACCAAGACAATCATACACACAACAAACAGACAAAAGCACTCAAGACAACACACTCCGGGGGACTACAAGCAATCATCAAACCAAACATAGTACTTTAAGTACCCAAGGATGCCTAATACGCAGGGGTATCTCAATCGAAGCGATTGAGTTTTGTCCTATCCATCCTATAGGTTTTATGTTGGTCACATATGTTGATGTCTTCATCTGGCTGACATCGACTTCAATAAGGACCCTTGTAGCAGTTGGTGGTGACGCAGGCCTGATGTTGACTCGTCGATGTTGAGGTGGAGGCGAGATTTGCGTAGAACTTCCAGTCTCAACATCCCGGGGACGTGAGGTCTTCAGAGGGGTAGCTGTCGAGGTACTCCCAAAGTCGACAACTTCTGGTGGCTGGCCTAAAAATTACTAGTCAAGAACTGAGGGCTTGATCCTTGACGACTGCAAAAAGGTGCAAGTCCACGGAGGAACAAGGTCAGCTCATCGACAAACTTTGGCGACAACCAAAAACATGATCTTCCTGTCCATTTATGCGTTCGGCTAAGTCGACATCCAATCTTCAATAGTTGTTGTTGGAGATACATGAGTCTTCCTGAAGGATTGATCCAACTTTGAGTTCGAGTCTTCGATCTGAGTTGGGGACATCGTCCAATATGTAGTTTTGAAGTGGATGAGACAATAGAGTAAGAATTTTCAAATCTTTTTATAAAGCGGAGAGATAAGAATTTAGAAGTTTCGAAGAAATAAGAGGAGTAGAAGTTATGCTTCTGACTAAAGAAAGAATTTGTTTCGTAAATAGTTTTTCCCAAGTACTTGTTTCCTAACTAACGTCCATGCTAACTAAGGTCTCTTACAGTCAGGATAGCTCTGATACCAGCTCTGTGGGGACCCCGGACTAGCTGTCTGAAATACCCTGTTATGTATACAGTTCACGATCCCATGATCAGTGCGCCGTGAACACATAACCGAACTGATATCAAAATTACATCATCCTTTACAAAACAGAATAAGAAAATTACAATTAGGCCACATGACCGATCTTTACATAATAGCCTCGAAGGGCCTAATCTAATCATCAGAGTAGCGGAATCACTTCAGCAGCGTAGAGCCCAAGTCATCTGCCTTAACCCTACAGGCAACTGACTGGGAAGACGTTCCTAGCTCGCATAGACGTCGTCAACTCCTTCTTCTTTTGTCGAACTCCTTCAAGTTTGGCCATGTAAATAGCCAGGGACAAAGCCGTGAGTACATTGGAATTGTACTCGCAAACCATCAAGAAGGTACTTTGCAAGAGTGCAAGATGATAAGTGCTAATCTAGGATGACAAGAGGGAAGAGCTAATTGCACTTGTGGAAATAGCATGTAGAAGAGAAGTAGTTTCTCTTGTGGATATAGCATGTGAAAGAGAATTCAGTTTCTCTTGTGGATATAGCAGGTGAAAGAGAATCAGTTTCTCTTGTGGATATAGCATCCCACATCAAAGTTGAAGGGGACACTAAGAGGGTTCTATGACATCTCTATATCTTTGTTGAAGAAGATACTTCAAAAGATATCCTATGACATCTCTATATCTTTGTTGAAGAAGATACTTCAAAATAGTTCTACAACATGCAACACTAGGATGGGAGTAGCCCTTTTTATTTCCTTCCCGACCAACTCCATATAGTCGTCAACCTTTCCCGTACCCTTCCGTTACTCTGAGAACACTTTCTCTTTTTCTTTGTAAAACATTTCTTAAACAAAACTAGCCCCGGTTAAGTATGGCCGTTTCAACTTTTCCATGACCGCGGACGCGGCTATTCGAATAGATTTGACTCTGCAGAGTTTGCACACATTCCCCACAAGATCTGCGAGTTCATCATCTGGGCATCATCCCCGCATATCAACTATGCCATGACAAAAACTCGGACATATCCTTTCGCCCATTCGTCTTAGCACGGGATCCTACCCTATGGAGTATGTACCCCCTCGGCACCATGGCAGCTCACCTCACTTTGAGCGTGAATCCATCGCCACGTCGGGAAACCCATAGTGTCTTCCGGACGGGTAGCCCCGAAAGCATCCCGTTATACTATTGCCTCCAACAACGGCAACCCGGACTCGGGGGGTACTCTTACCCTTGTATAGTTGTGCGGTGTCCCATGTTAAGAAGAACAAACTACGAGCTAAGCCTCGTGCCCACGTTGGGGTATTGTGGTTGCGCGAAGTAAAGTTGGGACGACGAACACTTATACGCAGTGCTCCTTTAAAACATTTTTACTCACACTTTCATAGTTTTCAAGAAATATCCACATACCACTTTCCGAAACATCAAGACCTTTCTCTTGAAACGACACTTGGGCAAGACAACATCTTCCCAAAGTTTTCAAAGTCTTTCCAAAATATAAAACATCGGGGTTTCCCAACCTAAGGTTTTATGTAAGAGCTAAGATATATCGTTGGCATGATGCTAGCCATCATACCACTAAGGAGATGATAATTGAGGTGTCAAGGGGATCATACATACTTAGAATAAGTATGCATAGGGACAACATAAGTAAGATGGTTCAACAAGGGTCATGATGTTACTCATCATACCGCTAAGAACAGGATAATATAGGTGGTCAAGGGGGCATACATGCTCAGGGTAAGCATGCAGAAGATCAACAAGGGGTTCAACATACTCGAGAGTAAGTATGCATAGCATCAACAAGGGGTTCAACATACTTGGGAGTAAGTATGCATAGCATCAACAAGGGGTTCAACATAATTTGGAGTAAGTATGCATAGCATCAATAAGAGGGAATGATGTTAACCATCATGCATCTAAGGGGTGCAAGAAGGGTGTCAAGAGATCGACACACGGGATAAGTGGGCATACCCATAACACTTAGAGGGGTACACCAAGATCATGATGATGACCACCATTTCCCTAAAGGGTATGGTAGGTGGGGTGTCAAAGAAAATTGAACATGCTCATGGTGAGCACACTCCATCAACATAAGTAGGTACCACACAATATAGATCGAGAGACAAGAATAACAACAAAGTAACCACAATATGTGATTCAACATTCAGAGATCAAGAGATGGCTTGCCTTGGTTGGCTTGTTTGTCCCTGGACTTCTCCAACTTCATCAAATAAGAATTCCAACAATATAAATAAAATCCTCGTCCGAATTCCACTTCTTCTTCTTCTCCGGAATTGTTCGCATCTATCGCCGGAAAATATAAAAGGAACACAATCAACACATTGCACCAACAAAAAAACATACAACAATCAGAATTTAACCATTCAATTAAGGGCTACCATACAAAGGACTTATAGATACCACAAAACGACTTTAAGAGTTTTAATTTAGAAAATCCCAGTTATTTACCTAGTAAAGGTATGGGTGCATCACAACTTAGCAATTGCCCCCTTGGGGTACCATCATGGCATAAATGAGTTACCCCCTGGTAGATAACATCATGAAGAGGACAAGTGCATTAATTTGGCATCAAAATCATTCACAATACATTTTCAAAACATTTTTGGAAAAGTAGAAATCAGTTTTCCTAATTTAATTTGCTCACTTAATCACTATACAAAAATAGGAAGCAAGCAAGATACCACACCTTTGTAAAATCTTAAGCAAAACAATTGAATTAAGGTTAGGTTGCGGAGGTTTTGTTTTGCAAGAATAAAACATTGGTTGACCAATTTTAATACAAAGAGGTGGTTAAAGTTTTTAAACAAACCAAAAAAATTTGGTTCAACAATCCATGCCACACATACACAGTACTAACAGTACCTAATATGTATGAAAAGAGACTAACAATAGTTTTCCTAGATAGCCAGTACTAAAACAAGACTAACCAAATTGGATTCACTCAAAAAGGTTAATCCTACTATTTTAGGAATTTGCTTAAATCTAACTGTACAGAAAACAAGATCTGTATGCCACAAATCGTAGAAAAATCCTAAAAATATGAGGTCAGTGGCATCTGAAAGGTATTGAAAATCTGGTTCTAAACCAATTGATTTCATTCAAAAATTCGTTACCAAGCTCCTAGGTTAATTCGACAAAGTCAGATCTGACCAGAATTTGATCTGTGAACCGTTTCAATTTTAGGAAGTCATTTTAAGTGGCACCTACGGAAAAATGAAGATATTCAAGAGGGCTTTCACCTACAGTTGAGTTTGCTCAAAAAGGTTTTGTAGAACAAACCAAATCTAACAAACAGTGAATCTGCATGTTTTGAGAACTTTGTTTACTCAGGAAAATATGTAACTAATTTGAGGACGAAACCAACTCCAAGTTGTAGATCTGTTCATTATCTATCCGTGGAACTTTGAATCACTCGATTTGGATGTGTAGATCTGGAGTTATTCACAAATTAGTGTCACTGGTTTTACAGCAATTTCCAAAATTTTAAACGGATTACTTGGGCGGGAAACTCTGGGCCGTGCGGGTTGCAGCATTGGGCCGGCCCAGGTGATTATCCAGGTGGAGGGAGGAAAAAATAAAGGAAAAAAGGGAGGAGAGGGTCCAGGCGGGCCAGGCCGTTGCATGGCCGACGTGGCCATGCAGGCCACGCACGCGCACGGGCGTCGCCTCCTTCCTCGACCACGCACGCAGCGACGCGGCTTCTGGGAGGGAAACGGCGGCGGCTGGAGACGTACCGGCGGCGGGCGGGTGATGGAGAGGGTTGGGCGGAGTGGTGGAGCGTCGGTCCGTCCAGTGCGCGTCCAGGGGCTGCTTGGCGGTGCTCCTTCTTCGTCCTCCACGGCTCCTCCCGTGAGCGACCTCCTCCCAGATGTCCACGGGCCGTGGCGACGGCGCCGAGCTCCGGCGGTCCTGGAGGGAAACGGAGGGTACGGTGAGGACCAGAAGGGGATGTGTATCACATTAAAATAAAGAGGAAGAGACGGGAGCGTCGGGGGCGAGCCCCAGCTCCTCGTCACCCTTGCGGTGACCGCGGGCAGCGGCGTCTCCGGCGAGCAGCGAGGGAAGGGGAGCACTTCGATGTGGCTCAGAGGAGTGAGAGGGAGGTGGTGTCAGGCAAAGGGAGAGGCTGGGGCGCTCGGCTAGATTTTATAGCCAAGGCCGGGCTTATGGTGGACACGGTGCACACGGAGGGGTGATCACGCCCAAGGCGAGCATGGAAAGGCTTCTGTGGGGCAGCGCTGGCCTCGGGAGCGTGCGCATCAGGGAAGGGGATGCCAGGGCACCATCATGGCGCAGTCTTGTGAGAAAACATGCCCTGCTTCTCTCTACCCAAAACTTGGTGACCAAGTCCATGGCAAGCTCGGGCAGAGGTGTTGGGTGCGTTGGGGCACGAGGGAGAGGCATTGATGGGCTCCAGGAATCCAGGGAGGTGTACTAGACATGGCTAGGGCACAGGGATGCAGGTCTAGAGTGTTTGGGTCAAGGCCTATGCCATTCATGGCATTGGGAAGGGGAAGAGAAGGCTAGGGCTAGGTAGGGAGGTTCTCATGATGTCCTGGGGTGGTGTGAGGGCCGGCTGGTCGTTGGCTTTGAGTGGAGGGAGGAGAGGTAGACTTGCAAGCAAGGATCTCTCCAAGATCTTGTCACAAGCATGCCCTAACTTGGCATGATGGCACCGGGGTCTTCCCTCTCCCTCTCTTTCCAACGTGGTAAGGATGTAAAGCAGGTGGTGCATGTCTTGGTTGTCCATTAGTGAAGCAAGATGGGAGAGAAAAGTGGAGAGTTGAAATATGTGATATTCAAATTTGGATAAAGAGAGAAAAGAGGAGGTGTGGGCATGATCACATGCAATAATGCATAAGCATTATTAGGTGTCAATAGAGGGGTATAGTTGGTGCACAAAAGTTACTTTATAAATATGGTTCAAGAAATAAGGTTGGAATCTCTCCTATGGCTATGGCAAAATTTTGAAATGAAAGGTAAACTGAAAATGTTGATAGAAACAAGGTGGAACATAGGAGTTCAAAATTTCCTACTCTCTTTATCAAGTAAGGTAGAGTTTTCTCAAATAAACCAGAGAAAAACAAGAGATGGTATAAGTACCATAAACATGTATTTTGTTAGAAAACAAAACAAGGAGAATAATTATAAAGAAAATATTTTTGGGAGGAGATAAGGTGATATGAAATACCACACACATTTCCTATTTTGTTTGAGAAAATAAAATTGAAAAGATTTATTAAAACTAGAAATAGTTCTATGGTCAAAATAGAGAAGAAAGTAGAATAGGGTTTTGGGAATTCTTACAAAAGAAAAGGGAAAATTTAGAAAGTGTTCTCGAGGGTAGAGGGAGGCTAGATAATGTAACTACCATCTTCCCTCTTGGTTTTGTGGAGATTAAGCTTGGAATAAAGATAAACAAAAGATAAAAGAGGAGCAAGTGATCTAGTGCTGAAATAGTGGATAGGGTGCAAGATCAAGTGAAAATAAGAATTGTGGGGGTAGATTGGGACATGAAAGACGTGGAAGTTGTAGAGGGTGTTGCATATATGATATCCATGCATTGAGGTCACCAATAACAATTGAGGGTGCTTAAAGATCAACTGCCAAAGTTTGGACATTTTAAGCTTGCTAGAACAGATTGTTGACTTGGCTTCAAAACCAACATGGATAAGTAGGTATAAGAGTGATCTGGTCCAAGGCAAGGACATGGTTGGGAAGTGCTCATGATAAGGTACGTATAGGACCAAGTGAGGTTCATTGGATGGAAAAGGATTTCTTAATCCAAAGGCTCCAAAATGGAACCTGAAAACAGATTTAGGACTTTAGCCAAATTTAGTGAGGCCTTAGGGTTTTGACTAGGGTATAAGAGAGAAGGTTGTAGTAAAAAGGAAAACAACTTTTCCTAAACCACACAGGTGTTTTATTAGGTGAGTTGCTAGTTTTACCACTAGGGGTGTTGTTCTTTGGGGTAGCTCAAGACAAAAGTCAACAAGCAAAACAAGACAATACATCTACCAATAGATCTAAGAAATTCAGTAAAACAAACAGATCAAGGCAATTCATCTAATTAGTTTATAGAAAACGTTTTTGTTCCCCCTGATTTTTGCACTAAGGATAACTAAACAGGGTTGCAAAAGTTGGGGTGTTACAGGCTCTTCCACCCTTAAAATAATCTCGTCCCGAGATTACTAAGTGTAGAACTGGAGGGGTTGCAAAGTTTAGCTAAAGTTAGACTCCATCCTTCTGTAGATATGCAGTTGTCGAGAAGGTCGTAGCTTCAGCTTCTGAGGGTCACGGTAGAATTCTGCCAAGGGCAAGCTTCGTGAAGAGGTTGACTACTCCATGCAGGTGTTATATTTGTAGCTTCTTTACGATCCTAGCGGTGGTTTAAGACTCTGGGAGGGTTAGTGAACTCCAACGGTGCTTTAGCAGGGTTAAAAGCTTTTTAGAGTTAGCTTAAATTTAGTGGAAGACGAAGTCTTCCACCCTTAAGATTCTTCATCGGGCTTTTGGAAAAACTCAGAGCTTCTTCTTTGTGGTCCTGTCTGGGGCTTCTGAAGGAGCCATCGACCTTCCGTACTCAGTTGAAGAATCTTCAGGGGCGACATGCAGAACAAAACTTCAAGAGGCACTCACGGTGTTAACTAAACCATATAGGACGCGCGGTGAGTTAGTAAGTTGATGAAACGCCTGGTTGGTATCCATATGAAGCAGCAACAGAGGTCATCGAAGACAATCTTCAGCTTGAGGGTCGGTGCTGACTTATACCAGTTAAGAAGTGGTTGGCTAAACTACACCTAATCTTGAGTCTTGAGGTATCTTCATGAGCTTCACTTGATGAGGACCCGACGAGCCATGTGATGTAGCTTGGCTTTGACACTATTGTTCTCTTAGCTTGTTAGACGATGTGTTAGAGGGTGGTTTCAAGAAGATATCCTCGAGGTTAGCGCGATTATGCTCCAAGGTTAGACCAATTTAGTATGGCTTCTCGCAGAGGTGCAGTCACTCTCGAAGGTACGGGCTTCTGCTTTCTTGGCGTAGTAGAGATGCTTCAGCTGATCTTGAAAGTAGTTAGCGTTGATAGGGGTCTGGGTTAGTTTTTGAGGTTTGAAAATCAATTGCTAACATGGTTAGAGTTAGAGTCTTTCGTTAACCTACCCAATTAACTAATAGTTAGTATTTTGACAGCGAGGTAGATGAGGGTGAAAAGGTCTTAGGGAGGCTTCCTACGTTGGGTTATCACACAAAGAGTGTTTTTCAGACCTAAAGACCAAGACAATCATACACACAACAAACAGATAAAAACACTCAAGACAACACACTCCGGGGGAACTACAAGCAATCATCACACCAGACATGGTACTCTAAGTACCTCACGGATGCCTAATACGCGGGGGTAGCTCAATCAAAGCGATTGAGTTTGTCCTATCCATCCTATAGGTTTTATGTTGGTCACATATGTTGATGTCTTCATCTGGCTGACATCGACTTCAATAAGGACCCTTGTAGCAGTTGGTGGTGACGCAGGCCTGATGTTGACTCGTCGATGTTGAGGTGGAGGCGAGATTTGCGTAGAACTTCCAGTCTCAACATCCCGGGGACGTGAGGTCTTCAGAGGGGTAGCTGTCGAGGTACTCCCAAAGTCGACAAATTCTGGTGGTTGGCCTAAAAATTACTAGTCAAGAACTGAGGGCTTGATCCTTGACGACTGCAAAAAGGTGCAAGTCCACGGAGGAACAAGGTCAGCTCATCGAAAAGGCTGAAAACGACGCTGCATCTGTCGAAGGTCTCCGCCAAAGACTCCAAACTGCTGAGGATGCTTTGAGCGAAAAGGAGGCCCAACAAATCGAGCATGAAAATGCCATAATCTCTCGCTTCGATACTCAACATCAAAGATTCATTAGTAATCCTTCCTTCACTTGTCTCTTTGTGTTTGTTTTAATTTCGTTCCTTGGTGTTGATGTAATTGTATTTTGCTCTAGCAGGACGGATGGGTGAAGAGTTTACTTTGCACGAAGGTGCCGAAGATCAGCTTCTCGACACTCTTTCAATCCTTGAGCTGAATGGCCATCTGGCGTGCACCAACATTTCCAATGCCCGGACCGCATTCAAGCACCTCTTCCCCCATTTCTTTCCCAAGCAGACGTAGCCGGAGATTTTCTCTGAGCTTGTCCAGCGTTTTCTGGGTAAAGAGAATCCTACCTTAGCTCATCGCCAGGAGAACCTGAAGATTGGAGTCGAGGGAACCATCGCCTTGGTTGCCGCCTGCGAGCAAAACGTCGACTGGGCGAAGGCTGGCAGCCCCAAGGGACTAAACAAGGAGAAGTGGAAGGCTTTGGTGAGGGACGCCATGCCCCACTCGAAGAAGGTCCTCGCCTACTTGAACCCGAAGTCCGCTGCATCCACCAGCACTGCCAGGACGGAGGTCAAGTAGACCAACTTGTGCCTATGTTTTCCCTTTTTTTTGTAGTTGTTGCTTTCTTTGTGACTTGCGAAGATTCATATCGACTTGCTAGGAGTCGACTATTGTAAGGACCCTCCTTTATGTAAATGTCCCTACTATCAATGAAAAAGTGTTTCCTGACGAATGATTGATGTCGATATTTTTCTTTTTCCAGTTGGTTTTTGATAATTATACTGAGGCTGTTGGACCTTCCGATACTTCGCCCGCCGCATCTCGTTCTACAAGAACTCCTGCAGGCGTTTTCTTAGATGATTCCTCGTGTGCTGATTCAATCCACCAAGAATTAGCTAAACTTCGACAACAGCTTCAGGCGATGAAGAGACAATTCATGGCTGTTATGGAACAGTCTCGCAAATCTTCGGATCGCGAGCAAGCTGCGCTTCAACAGGAACAGGAAGCTCTGAAATTAAAGGAATCTGCTACTGCCGAAGCTTTGCATGCTACCAAACGCGAGGACTACATGTTTGACCTCATGACTGATGCAAGGATATGGCGGGTATGTTACACTTGGTATCCCTTCTTTCCCTTGGCATTCTTTATATTTTTTTCGTCACACCTTGTTGTTTCTTTTACTGTGTACATGTTCTTTTCTGGACACTGTTGCCGAAGAACAACACGTTGATGCACGAGTCAAAATTCTTATTCAACTTGCCCAACAAAACGACATCGACTTATGGGCAGATGCCGACCACACTCGCCGAATTGTGCGAATCCAAAACCGCGTAGCCCAGGTCCGAGATTTTCTTGACTTCTGCACCAGTACGTTGGCCATGGTGTACAACGCTATGTTTCCTCGGAATCCTCAACCTGCAACTCTTCCTGATTTGTTGAAAAAATTCAAGAACGTGCATCAAATTCATGACTTTGTGAAGGCTCAGCTGATGGCCGGTGCCAGGTTTGCTTTGATCTGGTTGAAAATTTGTCACCCTAAACTGGATCTGAACAATGTTATCGACGTCTGCTACTCCAAGTAAAAGCAGAGGAGAAAAAATGTCGACAAGCTTAACAATGCGGTGACACCCATTGCTGAAAAGATGATTGAAGAGCTTCTGAGGGTGGATGCTGCTTTCTTCCAAGAATATCATTATGCGGATGCCCTGGATGCTCGTGCTGAAGGTGAAAAAGTTACCATAGATGATTTGATATAGAGATTCTTCTTCTTTTTCTTCTGTTGCTGGATCTAAGCCAGAGTGTAAAGTTTGTATATTGCAAGTCTTATATATATTGCATATGTTGTGAAACTTATGTAAAGTTGAGGCAGAGTCTTTATTTTGTAATTTTTTCCTCGAGTCCCTGGATGACCTTGGTTGGCGTGAATATATTTTTTTTTATTCGCGAGGTTTATTATGAAACCAAAGCTTTGTATTTTGCGAGTATCAAATATACTAGGAATTTATCGGGTACGAGCCCCCGAGCCTTGTTTGTGCGTAAAGACCATAAGTAATCACTATTTTGTATTTCAACCGTACTATATTGCAGCTTCGCAAGCCCGCCTCATTAAAAACCTTTCAGCCCCACTCGGTGCCCTGAAAGGAGAAGAGTGCGTCTGAAAACTTGCGAGCTCTTCAGATACAATGTATGTTTACATGAGTTATATCCTCGGTCTTCCTCCTAGGCGTAGAACCGTCGTAGCTGCACCACGTTCCATGGGTTTGGTTCTTCCTTGCCCGATTTCTTGTCCTTCAATCGATAGGCTCCTCCCGGAATAACTTCAGTAATGATGTATGGTCCTAGCCATGGTGACTCGAACTTTTCATGGCTGTCTTGTGTGAGCCGAAGAACTAGGTCGCCAACTTGGAAGTACCTTGGCCGCAAACGTCGGCTGTGGTAGTTTTTCAGGTTCTGCTGCTACGTTGTTACTCTTGACAGTACCTCATCTCTAGCATCATCGAGTGCATCGACATCATCTTCTAGCGCCTTCCTTGAAGTTTCCTCATCATATTCCGACTCTTGGAGAGTTATGCTCTATTTCTATCGGGAGTACCGCCTCAGCTCCGTGGACCAAAAAGAACGGAGTTCCCTGTGTCGCTGTGTTGGGTGTTGTTCGTATGCTCCATAGCACGCTAGGCAACTCATCAATCCAAGTGTGTCTTGCTTTCTTCAATGGTGTTAGCAGGCGCTTCTTGATACCGTTGCAAATGATGTCGTTTGCTTTTTCGACTTGGCCATTGGTTTGCGGGTGTGCCACCGATGCAAACTATAGTTTGATACCTACTTCTTCACAGTATTCCTTGAATTCTCGGGAGGTAAAATTGTTGCCATTGTACGTAACTATGTTGTTAGGGACGCCAAATCGAAAAACTATGCCCTTGATAAAGCTCACCACCGATGCTGCATCTGCCGAAGTTACTGGTACTGCTTCGATCCACTTGGTGAACTTGTCGACAGCCACGAGCAAATATACGTGCCCTCCTTCCCAGGACTTGTGTAGTTTTCCCACCATATCGAGCCCCATTGTGCGAACGGCCAAGACAATGGTATCGGCATTAGCTCTGCTGCCGGAGAATGGGGTTTAACCGCAAATCTCTGGCACGCATTGCAAGTGCGTACTATGTCATTTGCATCTTCTATTGTTGTTAGCCAATAAAAACCTGCCCTGAAAGCTTTGGCTGCTATTGCTCGACTGCTTGTGTGGTGGCCGCATATCCCTTCGTGTATATCCTTCAATATAACTCGTCCTTCCTCGGGTGTGACGCACCTTTACAATACTCCTGATATGCTTCATTTATATAACTCTCCCTTAACTAGGGTGAAGGCTTTGGATCGTCGGATCACTCGCCTTGCTTTGACCGGATCTTCGGGTATCTCTTTCTTTGTGATGTACGCCAAGTAAACCTGCATCCAGGGAACTTGTATCATCATAACTTCCTCTGGTTCCTCCTCATCTTCCGATGTATTTGCCTCTGGGACTACTGGAGCCCCCGAGCCTTTCTTGGATTTCTCCTTTTTCTTCAGCTGCTTCGGTATTTTCTTCGCCTTGGTTGATCTCTCGCTTATCTCCTCCCAGAATACGCCAGGTGGTATTGGCAAGCATTGCGACCCGATGTTTGCCAAAACGTCGGCTTCATCGTTGTTGAGTCTGCTGATGTGGTTAACTTCACATCCATCAAAGAGTTTTTCGAGTTCATTGTACACCTCCTTGTATGCTATCATGCTATCATTGACTGTGTCACACTTGTTCATCACCTGCTGAGCTACCAGCTGAAAATCGCCGAAGCTCTTTAGGCGAGTGGCACCGCACGCGTTTGTCATCTTCATCCCATGTATGAGTGCTTCGTATTCTGCCTCGTTATTGGACGCTTTGGGAAACATCATCCGCAATATGTACTTCATCTTGTCGCCTTGGGGTGACACGAGTATCACGCCTGCTCCAGCTCCTTCTAATCTCTTGGACCCATCAAAGTTCATATGCCAAGTACTCGATAAATCTGGGGGTCCCGTATTTTGTAGTTCCATCCACTCTACGACAAAGTCTGACAGGATTTGCGATTTTATTGCCTTTCTTTTTTCATATGTGATGTCCCGAGGGGAAAGCTCTATTCCCCAGAGGGAGATACATCCTGTAGCTTCTGGATTGTTTAGGATGCTCGAGAGAGGTGCTTCATTGACCACTATTATCGGATGTGCCGAAAAATAGTGTTGCAGTTTTCTTGTTGTCGTGAATACTCCATATGCTAGCTTCTGATAATGCGGGTACCGCTGCTTAGATGGTGATAACACTTCACTGATGAAGTATACCGGCCGCTGAACTCCATGTATCTTCCCTTCTTCTTGTCGCTCCACCACAAGTACTATGCTGACCACCTGAGATGTGGCCGCGATATATAACAAGAGAGGTTCTTTTTCCTTCGGAGCCACCAGTATTGGGGGTGTCGAGATTGTGCGCTTGAGATGCTCAAAGGCCTTGTCTACTTCTTCGTTCCATTCGAACTTATCCCCTTGCTTGATGAGCGCGTAAAAAGGCAACGCTTTTTCTCCCAACCTGGTGACGAATCTGCTTAAAGCTGCGACTCGTCCCGTTAACTGCTGTATTTTTTTAAGCTTGGTTGGCTTCCTCATCATCACAATGGCTTGTATTTTTTCCGGGTTGGCCTCGATCCCTCTAGCTGACACCAGGTATCCGAGGAGTTCTCCCGCAGGAACACCAAAGGAACATTTTGTCGGGTTCAGCTTGAGGTGGAACTTGTCGAGGTTGTCGAAGGTTTCCTTGAGATCATCAATCAGGGATGATCCTTGGTTTGTTAGTATGACGACGCCGTTGATGTATACTTGGACGTGCTTGCCAATCTGCGTGGCAAGACTCTTCTGCATCATCCGTTGGTAAGTGGCTCCCGCGTTTTCAACCCGAAGGGCATTGTTCTGTAGCAGAACACGCCATAAGAGGTTATGAAAGCTGTTTTGACTTCATCTTCTTCTTTTAAGCGGATCTGATTGTAACTAGAATATGCGTCCAGGAAGGAAAAACGTTCACAACCCGTTGTGGAGTCGATAATTTGATCGATCCTCGGGAGGGGAAAGTGATCCTTTGGACAATGTTTGTTGAGAAACTTGAAGTCGACGCACATGCGAAGGACATCAGTGTTTTTCTTCGGGACCAGCACAGGATTGGCGACCCATGTGGCCTCGGTGTGAAGTTCCTTGATAAAGTTTGCTTCCCTGAGTCGACGAATCTTAGATAACATAGCTTTGCGGTTTGGCTCGGAGAAACGCCGCAAAGGTTGTCGAATTGGCCTAGCTCGTGGATCTAGGTTGAGAGGATGCTCGGGAAATTCCCTGGGTACTCCTGGCATGTCAGCTAGACACCATGCGAAGATTTCCCAGCGCTCACGGAGGAACTCGATGAGCGCGCTTTCCTATGCGCTATCCATGTTTGTTGCGATAGCTATCGTCTTCTTGGGATCTGTCGGGTGAATATGTACTTCCTTAGAGTTCTTAGAGGTGTCGAAAGTTTGTTCCTTAAGTGACCTTCCTCCGTCATGTAACATATCATAATCAGTTGTTAACTTCTTGCAGGTGGACTGGAAATTTTTCACGAACAAATCTTCGAAAGTTTCCCAGCTGTCGATGGACCCTACTGGTAACTTCTTTATCCACGATCTTGCGGCTCCGCTAAGATGAACCTGGATGCTCTACATAGCCGTTTCTCTTGTACCACCCAACAATTTCACTGTTTACAGGTAGTCGATTAACCAGTCCTCTGGTTCTTCCAAACCATCGAACTTTTTACAATTGTCGGGTAACTTGAAGTGAGAAGGAACTCGAGTTCTGCGAACCCGTCGAGTAAAGCAGGGAAGTCCACACATATCTTCTTCATCAACTTCTGGCGAGTGTCACCTGGATCTATTTTCACGTGCTCTGTCAACCCGAGCTTGTGCCTCTATGTTTCTTGCATCACCCTCTCGTGGAGGATCATGCCACCGTAGTGGGTCGAGGACTGCTTCGGCTCGGAGCACTTTCAGGTTGTGGTGTGCTTGAGCTTGCGAACGCTGTTCCATGGCTCCAACTCCCGCCATGGCCATTTGATACAGTGCTTCTCTGGGATCTCCAGGAGGTGGCCTAGATGCCAATATGAAGGCTTGAGTCGCCATATATCCAGCTTCCGGTGTTTTGGGGATGATGTTCCCTCTTGTATCTATCGACATAAAAGACATGTCGAGGTTCTGGATCAAATGCTCCCGCTCATTCCCGGGTATGTGCGCCTGCCGAGATCTTCCTCTTGCACGCGCTGCTCTGTGGTTATCTCCTGAAGTTCCTGAGTGTTAGCTCAGAGTGGCCCTGTGCGCACTCGACGCGGAGGCTGCAGCTTTTATTTGTTCAAGTATAACTTTTTCTTTTTCTGTCTCCCGTCTGGCATGAGCGAGTCTGTATTGATACGCTTGCAGCTCTTCTAATGTAGCTGTAGTGATCATCGCCTCTGTGTCGTTCATGGCTCTTGATGCTCTGTCCCAGGCTGCCTGCAGAAGCTGTAATTTCTCGCGGGGTGTGGACCCGACGTATTTATTTCCTATTCCTCGCATGAGATCAGCGGGTTCGATGTATGGATTTCCCAAATCATCGAAAGCCTCTGACGTTTCATCCTCTTGGTGACTTGATTCGCCAATTGCACAGTCCTGATGATATATTGTAGCTTTGTTTTCCTCTTCAGGTCCGGTGACACCGTCATATAGATCGGCGAAGACCTCCCGAATAGAAGTAGATTTGTCGATGAAGTCAAAGCTTTCAACACTTTCCAAGTCGCTGCTCAGATCTGAGCCTGTAGACGACTTGAAGGACATGCTGCCGAACATATGGACGAGTTTTCTGCTTGTAGCCGGATTGATGAAGCTTGACGGCGAGATCTCTTCGTCGCTTCACTCGAATGATGATGATGATCCCGAGAAATCGGATCGGCCGCTAACGGTCCCGAAAAAATTGGTGCCGCGATACGATGCGATCCTTCTTTCCCGATGCGGAAGTGGAAGCTCCCGAACGTCATCTCCATTGGCTCCTCCAGATAGGCATATGCATCCACACGGGCGGGAGGGTGAGGAACAAAATCAACGAGACCAGTTTTGATCTGTTTACCTCCATCCATCGCGTTGCTTGCTACCAATGATGTTGACGATGTTGTCGATGCCATCGAGATCAGCTCCTTGTCGCCTCCAATTCCCACAGACGGCGTGTGACGCCCCGGAACCGGTACCATGAGGATTCCAGCGATCCCGCCAAAATCCGCACGATATCGGTTCAGAGACGCCCTCCGACACGACGTGCGCGACGAATCACACACGTGATGCCAGAGGAATTAACACGAGCGGTAACATTACAACAGGATTACAATAGAGCCCACAAGATACATATATTACAACAACGACTCCAACGAGTCAAGATACAAATATACAGTACAAAGATCCAAATCATACAGAAGATCGAATACGTCCGAGTACGGACAAGATACAAATTGGACTAAGAGTCCTGAAGATAACCAGTGGCGTCCATAACCCTGCCCGAGGCCAAGCCGGAAGGGTAACCTTGCTAACGTCGTCATCTCGTACCTGTCAAAGTCGGGCCATCGGTTGCCGACAAAAGGGAGGAAGCAAAAGAGAAAGGGAAAAGGCGAGAGTAAGTACCAAGGAACGAACTCCGGCACGTACTTAGCGAGACTAGAAATGGCTATGCTCGCCGGGCGAGTATAAATATATATCTCCTGGGGCTATATGGTAGGTTTAGCGGCAGCAAAACTATAACCAATAGAGACACGCTACAACATCCGTCTACTCAGAGAAGATAAGAGAGCGCACAAGGTAACAGATAAATACTACACAAACATAACCCAGCCGATTACACATATCCCCTTCAACAATTGCGAAGAGGCAATGTAAAAGGCACTCAACGGTGGACAAGTTTTATTAGGTATCGGTTGTAGTAATGCTATATTACTACGCAAGTTATTAGCAGATTATTAGCAACAAGATAACGGTATAAGTTGTTCTATGATCAAGCTATACAATTCCAAGTCGTCCATAACCGCGAACACGGCTTATCGATAAGATGTACACCCTGCAGGGGTTGCCCAAATGTAACCATACGCATGCTCGACCCACTTACGACAGGTGGATGTCTCACAACAAGACCGTTCCCATTTCAACAAGAAAGTCTAGGGGGGCCACCCGACTAAGCTACCCGTAACGAAGTCCGGCCGTACTCCGAAGCGGACTCAGGGTTTGCGTTAACGGCTAGGCGTGCAAACCACACGCTTCGCTAAACGTTCCGCGGGGTACAGTACAGAATATAAACACCCGAAGGCAACAGGAAGTAAACACCCGAAGGCAACAGTAATAAAGCATGGCATACATGGCATAGGCAAATAAAACCAAGGTTGTGGCCCCCTTTTCAACTGACTTGAGAAAAGGTAATGGGTGAGGGGGGTCCCAATAATCGTCCCCACGCATGGGTAGAGCGCTCAATCTCGGAACAGACAACAAGAACTCGGGTCCTAGGGGACATTAGCGAGTCAAAGTTCCGATGCTTTCGCAAAGGGGCTCACAGATGCCTCTGCTTACAATTTTAGTTGTTAACAAATAAGTAAAGCATGTGTATCTCCAACAACTGGTATAGCATGTGATAACCTCCCAACAACCCAACATATCCTGATAACAGAGCGAGATAAACAATAGAGCCTAAACACGCCTACGACTCGCAAGGCTCAAACATCAAGCAACGGCTATGGTTAAGGAATGATACATATAGGATTATTATGGTAAACAAGTGGAATAGGACACGTGACTCGATAAAGAATCGCAACATAAGGATAGCAGTGCGAGGGAGAGAGTAAAATAGGTGAAGAGAGATGGCTCGCCTGTGCAAAGCTGAAGAAGAACTTGTCGGAGAACTCGTCGTATCTCACATCAACACTTCGTGATCCTATCCCGAGAAGAAGCAAATGCTGGAACAAACAACGTATGCAATTATTACTACTACGGACGAAGAACCAGCATGATCAAGATGATATGCATGACATGGCAGATATGATGCGATGCAACTTATCCATATTAATCGGAGTCGGAACCCCGGACAAACAAATTAGAGTTGGAGTTGCATTTTCTACCGACAATTTAAGTGTTGTTTAGCATGGCATATCATGGCAAGGGTGCGCTACTTCAAATTTAAGCGGAGCGGGGAAAACCCTAGTCGGTGTCCGAAATACTCCGCATATATGTAAGGTGGACATTGATACGTCTCCGACGTATCGATAATTTCTTATGTTCTATGCCATATTATTGATGATACCTACATGTTTTATGCACACTTTATGTCATATTCGTGCATTTTCTGGAACTAACCTATTAACAAGATGCCGAAGTGCCAGTTCTCGTTTTCTCGCGGTTTTTGGTTTCAGTAAATCCTAGTAACGAAATATTCTCGGAATTGGACGAAACGAAGACCCGGGTTCCTATTTTCACCGGAAGCATCCAGAACACCCGGGAAGGACCGGAGGGGGGCATCGGGCCCCCGGACCATAGGCCGGCGCGGCCCAGGCCCCGGCCGCGCCGGCCTATGGTGTGGCCACACCTTCGACCCTCCCGCGCCGCCTCTTCGCCTATATAAAGCCTCCGTCGCGAAACCCCTGATACGAAAAAACCACGATACGGAAAACCTTCCGGAGCCGCCGCCATCGCGAAGCCAAGATCCGGGGGACAGGAGTCTCCGTTCCGGCACCCTGCCGGAGCGGGGAAGTGCCCCCGGAAGGCTTCTCCATCGACACCGCTGTCATCTCCACCGCCATCTTCATCACCGCTGCTGCTCCCATGAGGAGGGAGTAGTTCTCCATCGAGGCTCGGGGCTGTACCGGTAGCTATGTGGTTCATCTCTCTCCTATGTGCTTCAATACAATAATCTCATGAGCTGCCTTACATGATTGAGATTCATATGATGATGCTTGTAATCTAGATGTCATTATGCTAGTCAAGTGAGTTTTACTTATGTGATCTCCGGAGACTCCTTGTCCCACGTGTGTAAAGGTGACGAGTGTGTGCACCGTGTGGGTCTCTTAGGCTATATTTCACAGAATACTTATTCACTGTTGAATGGCATAGTGAGGTGCTTATTTATATCTCTTTATGATTGCAATGTGTTTGTATCACAATTTATCTATGTGCTACTCTAGCAATGTTATTAAAGTAGTTTTATTCCTCCCGCACGTGTGCAAAGGTGACAAGTGTGTGCACCGTGTTAGTACTTGGTTTATGCTATGATCATGATCTCTTGTAGATTGCGAAGTTAACTATTGCTATGATAATATTGATGTGATCTATTCCTCCTACATATGCATGAAGGTGACAAGTGTGCATGCTATGTTAGTACTTGGTTTAGTCTTTTGATCTATCTTACACTAAAGGTTACTAAAATATGAGCATTATTGTGGAGCTTGTTAACTCCGGCATTGAGGGTTCGTGTAATCCTACGCAATGTGTTCATCATCCAACAAAAGTGTAGAGTATGCATTTATCTATTCTGTTATGTGATCAATGTTGAGAGTGTCCACTAGTGAAAGTCTAATCCCTAGGCCTTGTTCCTAAATATCGCTATCGCTGCTTGTTTACTCGTTTTATCTGCGTTACTACTGTCTAGCGTTACTACTCTTGCGTTACTACTCGCTTGTTTACTCGTCCTGGGCAAAGCACTTTTCTCGGTGCCGTTGCTACTACTTATTCATACCACCTGTATTTCACTATCTCTTCGCCGAACTAGTGCACCTATTAGGTGTGTTGGGGACACAAGAGACTTCTTGCTTTGTGGTTGCAGGGTTGCATGAGAGGGATATCTTTGACCTCTTCCTCCCCGAGTTCGATAAACCTTGGGTGATCCACTTAAGGGAAACTTGCTGCTGTTCTACAAACCTCTCGCTCTTGGAGGCCCAACACTGTCTACAAGAATAGAAGCTCCCGTAGACATCAAGCACTTTTCCGGCGCCGTTGCCGGGGAGGAAAGGTAAAAAGGCACTCATACTCCGGTTCCAGTGTAACGAGTACTTTTCCGGCGCCATTGTGTTTGTGCTCGAAGCTATTTCCTTTAGATCCTGCAATTGCATCTTTTTGTTTCTTGTTTACACTAGTTTGGCATAATGGACAACAATGAGCTTCTTATTCTATTTCCTGATTTAAAACATGGATTGTTTGATGCGAAAATTTAAAAACCTATGAAATCTTATTTGCATGCTAGTAGTAATATTAGTATGAACGCTTTGAACACCATTGTTGATAATGATATAGAAAGTTCTAAGCTTGGGGAAGCTGGTTTTCATGATCTTTTTAGTCCCCCAAGCATTGAGGAGAAAATTTTCTTTGATGATACTTTGCCTCCTATTTCTGATGATTATAATGATAGTGGTATTTCGATGCCACCTACTATGGAGAGTAAATTTTGTTGTGATTATACTATGCCTCCTACACTTGATGAGAATAATAATGATAGCTACTTTGTTGAATTTGCTCCCACTACAACTAATAAAATTGATTATGCCTATGTGGAGAGTAATAATTTTATGCATGAGACTGATGATAAGAATGCTTTATGTGATAGTTATATTGTTGAGTTTGCTCATGTTGCTACTGAAAGTTATTATGAGAGAGGAAAATATGGTTGTAGAAATTTTCATGTTACTAAAACACCTCTCTATGTGCTGAAATTTTTGAAGCTACACTTGTTTTATCTTCCTATGCTTGTCACTTTGCTCTTCATGAACTTGTTTATTTACAAGATTCCTATGCATAGGAAGTATGTTAGACTTAAATATGTTTTGAATTTGCCTCTTGATGCTCTCTTTTGCTTCAAATACTATTTCTTGCGAGTGCATCATTAAAACTGCTGAGCTCATCTTAATGGCTGAAAAGAAAGAACTTCTTGAGAGATAACCCATGTGTTATTTTGCTACAGTACTTTGTTTTATATTTGTGTCTTGGAAGTTGTTTACTACTGTAGCAACCTCTCCTTATCTTAGTTTTGAGTTTTGTTGTGCCAAGTAAAGTCTTTGATAGAAAAGTAAGTACTAGATTTGGATTACTGCGCAGTTCCAGATTTCTTTGCTGTCACGAATCTGGGTCTACCTCCCTGTAGGTAGCTCATAAAATTAAGCCAATTTACGTGCATGATCCTCAGATATGTACGCAACTTTCATTCAATTTGAGCATTTTCATTTGAGCAAGTCTGGTGGCCTAATAAAATCCATCTTTACGGACTGTTCTGTTTTGACAGATTCTGCCTTTTATTTCGCATTGCCTCTTTTGCTATGTTGGATGAATTTCTTTGATCCATTAATGTCCAAGTAGCTTTATGCACTGTCCAGAAGTGTTAATAATGATTGTGTCACCTCTGAACATGTTAATTTTTATTGTCCACTAACCCTCTAATGAGTTGTTTCGAGTTTGGTGTGGAGGAAGTTTTCAAGGGTCAAGAGAGGAGGATGATATACTATGATCAAGAAGAGTGAAAGCTCTAAGCTTGGGGATGCCCCGGTGGTTCACCCCTGCATATATCAAGAAGACTCAAGCGTCTAAGCTTGGGGATGCCCAAGGCATCCCCTTCTTCATCGACAAATTATCAGGTTCCTTCTCTTGAAACTATATTTTTATTCGGTCACATCTTATGTACTTTACTTGGAGCGTCTGTGTGCTTTTGTTTTTGTTTTTGTTTGAATAAATGCTTGTGTGGGAGAGAGACACGCTCCGCTGTAGCATATGGACAAATGTCCTTAGGCTCTACTCATAGTATTCATGGCGAAGTTTCATCTTCGTTAAATTGTTATATGGTTGGAATTGGAAAATGATACATGTAGTAAATTGCTATAGTGTCTTGGATAATGTGATACTTGGCAATTGTTGTGCTCATGTTTAAGCTCTTGCATCATATGCTTTGCACCTATTAATGAAGAAATACATAGAGCTTGCTAAAATTTGGTTTGCATAATTGGTCTCTCTAAAGTCTAGATAACATCTAGTATTGAGTTTTGAACAACAAGGAAGACGGTATGGAGTCTTATGATGTTTACAATATGTCTTTTATGTGAGTTTTGCTGTACCGTTCATCCTTGTGTTTGTTTCAAATAACCTTGCTAGCCTAAACCTTGTATCGAGAGGGAATGCTTCTCATGCATCCAAAATCCTTGAGCCAACCACTATGCCATTCGTGTCCACCATACCTACCTACTACATGGTATTTATCCGCCATTCCAAAGTAAATTGCTTGAGTGCTACCTTTAAAATTCCATCATTCACCTTTGCAATATATAGATCATGGGACAAATAGCTTAAAAACTATTGTGGTATTGAATATGTACTTATGCACTTTATCTCTTATTAAGTTGCTTGTTGTGCGATAACCATGTTTCTGGGGACGCCATCAACTATTCCTTGTTGAATATCATGTGAGTTGCTATGCATGTCTCTTGTCTGAAGTAAGAGAGATCTACCACCTTTATGGTTGGAGCATGCATATTGTTAGAGAAGAACATTGGGCCGCTAACTAAAGCCATGATTCATGGTGGAAGTTTCAGTTTTGGACATATATCCTCAATCTCATATGAGAATAATAATTGTTGCCACATGCTTATGCATTAAAGAGGAGTCCATTATCCGTTGTCCATGTTGTCCCGGTATGGATGTCTAAGTTGAGAATAATCAAAAGCGAGAAATCCAAAATGCGAGCTTTCTCCTTAGACCTTTGTACAGGCGGCATGGAGGTACCCCATTGTGACACTTGGTTAAAACATGTGCATTGCAAAGATCCGGTAGTCCAAGCTAATTAGGACAAGGAGCGGGCACTATTAGTATACTATGCATGAGGCTTGCAACTTGTAAGATATAATTTACATAACTCATATGCTTTATTACTACCGTTGACAAAATTGTTTCATGTTTTCAAAATAAAAGCTCTAGCACAAATATAGCAATCGATGCTTTCCTTTTTGAAGGACCATTCTTTTTACTTTTATGTTGAGTCAGTTCACCTATCTCTCTCCACCTCAAGAAGCAAACACTTGTGTGAACTGTGCATTGATTCCTACATACTTGCATATTGTACTTGTTATATTACTCTATGTTGACAATTATCCATGAGATATACATGTTACAAGTTGAAAGCAACCGCTGAAACTTAATCTTCCTTTGTGTTGCTTCAATACCTTTACTTTGATTTATTGCTTTATGAGTTAACTCTTATGCAAGACTTATTGATGCTTGTCTTGAAGTACTATTCATGAAAAGTCTTTGCTTTATGATTCACTTGTTTACTCATGTCATTACCATTGTTTTGATCGCTGCATCCACTACATATGTTTACAAATAGTATGATCAAGGTTATGATGGCATATCACTTCAGAAATTATCTTTGTTATCGTTTTACCTGCTCGGGACGAGCAGTACTAAGCTTGGGGATGCTTGATACGTCTCCGACGTATCGATAATTTCTTATGTTCTATGCCATATTATTGATGATACCTACATGTTTTATGCACACTTTATGTCATATTCGTGCATTTTCCGGAACTAACCTATTAACAAGATGCCGAAGTGCCAGTTCTCGTTTTCTGCTGTTTTTGGTTTCGTAAATCCTAGTAACGAAATATTCTCGGAATTGGACGAAACGAAGACCCGGGTTCCTATTTTCACCGGAAGCATCCGGAACACCCGGGAAGGACCAGAGGGGGGCACTGGGCCCCCAGACCATAGGCCGGCGCGGCCCAGGCCCTGGCCGCGCCAGCCTATGGTGTGGCCACCCCTTCGACCCTCCTGCGCCGCCTCTTCGCCTATATAAAGCCTCCGTCGCGAAACCCCTGATACGAAAAAACCACGATACGGAAAACCTTCCAGAGCCGCCGCCATCGCGAAGCCAAGATCTGGGGGACAGGAGTCTCTGTTCCGGCACCCTGCCGGAGCGGGGAAGTGCCCCCGGAAGGCTTCTCCATCGACACCGCTGTCATCTCCACCGCCATCTTCATCACCGCTGCTGCTCCCATGAGGAGGGAGTAGTTCTCCATCGAGGCTCGGGGCTGTACCGGTAGCTATGTGGTTCATCTCTCTCCTATGTGCTTCAATACAATAATCTCATGAGCTGCCTTACATGATTGAGATTCATATGATGATGCTTGTAATCTAGATGTCATTATGCTAGTCAAGTGAGTTTTACTTATGTGATCTCCGGAGACTCCTTGTCCCACGTGT
This sequence comes from Lolium rigidum, assembly GCF_022539505.1. NCBI lineage: Eukaryota > Viridiplantae > Streptophyta > Magnoliopsida > Poales > Poaceae > Lolium > Lolium rigidum. The sequence continues at coordinate 110,396,140 of NC_061511.1, forward strand.
GTAAAGGTGACGAGTGTGTGCACCGTGTGGGTCTCTTAGGCTATATTTCACAGAATACTTATTCACTGTTGAATGGCATAGTGAGGTGCTTATTTATATCTCTTTATGATTGCAATGTGTTTGTATCACAATTTATCTATGTGCTACTCTAGCAATGTTATTAAAGTAGTTTTATTCCTCCCGCACGTGTGCAAAGGTGACAGATGTGTGCACCGTGTTAGTACTTGGTTTATGCTATGATCATGATCTCTTGTAGATTGCGAAGTTAACTATTGCTATGATAATATTGATGTGATCTATTCCTCCTACATATGCATGAAGGTGACAGTGTGCATGCTATGTTAGTACTTGGTTTAGTCTTTTGATCTATCTTACACTAAAGGTTACTAAAATATGAGCATTATTGTGGAGCTTGTTAACTCCGGCATTGAGGGTTCGTGTAATCCTATGCAATGTGTTCATCATCCAACAAAAGTGTAGAGTATGCATTTATCTATTCTGTTATGTGATCAATGTTGAGAGTGTCCACTAGTGAAAGTCTAATCCCTAGGCCTTGTTCCTAAATATCGCTATCGCTGCTTGTTTACTCGTTTTACTTGCGTTACTACTCGCTGCGTTACTACTACTTGCGTTACTACTGCTTGTTTATTGTCCCGGGCAAAGCACTTTTCTGGTGCCGTTGCTACTACTTATTCATACCACCCGTATTTCACTATCTCTTCGCCGAACTAGTGCACCTATTAGGTGTGTTGGGGACACAAGAGACTTCTTGCTTTGTGGTTGCAGGGTTGCATGAGAGGGATATCTTTGACCTCTTCCTCCCTGAGTTTGATAAACCTTGGGTGATCCACTTAAGGGAAACTTGCTGCTGTTCTACAAACCTCTACTCTTGGAGGCCCAACACTGTCTACAAGAATAGAAGCTCCCGTAGACATCAGACATGCATAACTATCAACGCGTGACATGATGCGAGATGCAAACAGATCAATGGATGGCATATTCATGTTCAGTGCATTTTTCTGATCAATTTTCATATACAACACTTTTAATTTCGAGTTACCTACTAAAAGTTATTAACAGATTAGTTTTTAGTTATTTAAAATAGGAAACAGATTTATTTTTAAAAGGAAAAGGGTCCAGTTTTAATTTCTGAAAAGGGGGAAGGACCCCGGGTTGATTACAAAACATGGCAGGGGTTATCGTTAAAAGGAACAGAGGGAGGGCTGCGGGTTAAAAAGAAAAGGATGCAGGGGGTCATGTGCAAAACTGGAGTAGATCTGGATCTGGCAGGCTTCTCACCGTGGTGCTGGCTAGCCTCAGAGACTGACGGAGAGGGCCCATGCGGTGACGTGCCTGCCAGCGTGGCCGCTGATGTGGCAACCATGTCCACGCGCCCAGAAGGTGTTTGACGAAGGGATGCCGCTCGCGTTCCCGGAGACGGTGGTCACCGCGGGTAGACGAGCGCGGCGTGGCCGATGAAGGGCTCCCCAGGAAGAGCGGGGGCGTGCACCAGGTGCGCCTCGCCGGCGGGGTCCAGGAGAAGGTGGTGGCGTCTTTGGGGAGGCGCCGGAGGAGCGCCGGCGGCGAAGATCTGCGGCGGAAGGAACTGATCACCGAGGGAAAAACGATTGAGGAAGCAAGGGAGAGAGTGGAGAGGATCAGGAGACGCGCGACCTCACCGTGAGCACGATGACGTGGTCGAAGAAGACGGGGAGAGCTCGCAGTGGCCGGAATCGACGGTTTTCGCTGCCAGTGCTGAGAAAGAACGGGGGCGTTGGCGTCGATGTAGAGCGCCCCCGGCTCGAATTTCTTCCACCAGAAGCTGCGCGACGGTGAGGCGCGTCGAACGACGGCGACGACGCGGCTTGGGATGGTCGGAGTTGGCCTGGCGGCGGTGAATTGATGCCGGGGAAAACCCTCTCCTTCGCGTTGCTTCTTTCGTGCAGAGGAAGAAAAAGTGGGGAAGGGAGAGGATGTGGGGAGGCTCGGTCTGCAGTAGATGATAAGGAGGAGCAGGTGGGGGAGGAAGGACCACACGCGGTGGTTGAGCTCACGCAGGGTGCGTGACCTCTCCTGTCATTGTCCAGAGACGAAGAAAGGGGTTGAAAAGGAGGCCTAGCTGGCGAAGGGGTACGCGGGCTGAGGAGCAGATGGGCCTGCTCGGGCTGATGCTTCGGGTGGAGCAAGGCTGAAAGAAAGAGAAAGGGAGAAGAGAGGGGAGGTGGGCCGCCGGATGGTTGGGGAGGAAAGAGGAAAGGAGAGAGGGATGGGCCAGGGAGGAGAGAGGCCCAAGGGAGAGAGGGGGGTTTTTCTTTACTGATTTTATTTTATTTCTTTTTCTGTTTTTGTTTAAAACCATCTGATTTCAAAACCCCATTTGAATTGAAAAGAGGATGAGGTGAGCCAAAATAGTTTCCCAAAATATTAATTTATTTGTAATCAAAACAAACCACAATTTAATTCCAAAATAATTGTTGAACAACTTAATTATAAAATAGGGAATATATGAGGGGGTTTAGGGTTTATTCAAAATAAAGGACAAGGGAGGTTTTACAAAAAAAATAATTTTATTTGTTAAAAACATGGATGAGATGATGCATATGCCATGATGATGCACAAAAGGAAAACACAAACCAAATCTAATATGGAATACTACCCGGGGCCGTTACAATCGACACCACTAACAAGGAATCTCGCCCCGAGATTCCACGTCCAGGTACGGGGAAGAGAGGGGAACTATCGGATCTTCAGGCGACGTGTCGATCTCCTCGACACCACTAACAAGAAGACTTGCTCCAGCTTGATCGGCGACACCACCAACAAGAAGTCGTTGTTCCGATGACGATGATGACTCCAGAGAAACAAAGGAAGGAGTAACAGTCACACGGATCCACCAATCCAGGTAACAAGAGCGAATAATAAGAGTAGTCGGTATGGTCATGACTCCATCCCGCACTCAAAGTATTACTCTGCACATGAATAGGAGAGTCCTGTAACAGCTCCCAGAATTCTGATTGACGATATCGACAAGCATTGTCAGCGAAGATTCGATGGGGTCAAAGCACAAGGGATTGAAGAGGGATCACAAAATAAGGATGATATCAATCGGAGAAGACAAGGTTGCCGTCGGTGATGTTCTTCTGCCGAAAGGTCTTCAGAGATCGGTCCTAATAGGTTAAGGCAGAGATCGTCCAACCCACGTCGGAACCTAAGACTCGGAGAAGCAGATAAGAGAGAAGACTCAAAACTCGCAAAGGTAAGAGGAGAGAGAATATAGATAAGGAGAAAACAGAGCTAATCAGATCTATCCAACGAGTTTTCAGAAAATAGTTTTGACACTAGACACAACGTCCGTTTGCAAGGTTATCCTACAGGCTGGACTAGTGGGGTATCGACAACCTGAGCTCTGATACCAACTTGTGACGCCCCGGAACCGGTACCATGAGGATTCCAGCGATCCCGCCAAAATCCGCACGATATCGATTCAGAGACGCCCTCCGACACGACGTGCGCGACGAATCACACACGTGATGCCAGAGGAATTAACACGAGCGGTAACATTACAACAGGATTACAATAGAGCCCACAAGATACATATATTACAACAACGACTCCAACGAGTCAAGATACAAATATACGAGTACAAAGATCCAAATCATACGGAAGATCGAATACGTCCGAGTACGGACAAGATACAAATTGGACTAAGAGTCCTGAAGATAACCGATGGCGTCCATAACCCTGCCCAGGCCAAGCCGGAAGGGTAACCTTGCTAACGTCGTCATCTCATACCTGTCAAAGTCGGGCCATCGGTTGCCGACAAAAGGGAGGAAGCAAAAGAGAAAGGGAAAAGGCGAGAGTAAGTACCAAGGAACGAACTCCGGCACGTACTTAGCGAGACTAGAAATGGCTATGCTCGCCGGGCGAGTATAAATATATATCGCCTGGGGCTATATGGTAGGTTTAGCGGCAGCAAAACTATAACCAATAGAGACACGCTACAACATCCGTCTACTCAGAGAAGATAAGAGAGCGCACAAGGTAACAGATAAATACTACACAAACATAACCCAGCCGATTACACATATCCCCTTCAACAATTGCGAAGAGGCAATGTAAAAGGCACTCAACGGTGGACAAGTTTTATTAGGTATCGGTTGTAGTAATGCTATATTACTACGCAAGTTATTAGCAGATTATTAGCAACAAGATAACGGTATAAGTTGTTCTATGATCAAGCTATACAATTCCAAGTCGTCCATAACCGCGGACACGGCTTATCGATAAGATGTACACCCTGCAGGGGTTGCCCAAATGTAACCATACGCATGCTCGACCCACTTACGACAGGTGGATGTCTCACAACAAGACCGTTCCCAGTTCAACAAGAAAGTCTAGGGGGCCACCCGACTAAGCTACCCGTAACGAAGTCCGGCCGTACTCCGAAGCGGACTCAGGGTTTGCGTTAACGGCTAGGCGTGCAAACCACACGCTTCGCTAAACGTTCCGCGGGGTACAGTACAGAATATAAACACCCGAAGGCAACAGGAAGTAAACACCCGAAGGCAACAGTAATAAAGCATGGCATACATGGCATAGGCAAATAAAACCAAGGTTGTGGCCCCTTTTCAACTGACTTGAGAAAAGGTAATGGGTGAGGGGGGGTCCCAATAATCGTCCCCACGCATGGGTAGAGCGCTCAATCTCGGAACAGACAACGAGAACTCGGGTCCTAGGGGACATTAGCGAGTCAAAGTTCCGATGCTTTCGCAAAGGGGCTCACAGATGCCTCTGCTTACAATTTTAGTTGTTAACAAATAAGTAAAGCATGTGTATCTCCAACAACTGGTATAGCATGTGATAACCTCCCAACAACCCAACATATCCCGATAACAGATCGAGATAAACAACAGAGCCTAAACACGCCTACGACTCGCAAGGCTCAAACATCAAGCAACGGCTATGGTTAAGGAATGATACATATAGGATTATTATGGTAAACAAGTGGAATAGGACACGTGACTCGATAAAGAATCGCAACATAAGGATAGCAGTGCGAGGGAGAGAGTAAAATAGGTGAAGAGAGAGGGCTCGCCTGTGCAAAGCTGAAGAAGAACTTGTCGGAGAACTCGTCGTATCTCACATCAACACTTCGTGATCCTATCCCGAGAAGAAGCAAATGCTGGAACAAACAACGTATGCAATTATTACTACTACGGACGAAGAACCAGCATGATCAAGATGATATGCATGACATGGCAGATATGATGCGATGCAACTTATCCATATTAATCGGAGTCGGAACCCCGGACAAACAAATTAGAGTTGGAGTTGCATTTTCTACCGACAATTTAAGTGTTGTTTAGCATGGCATAGCATGGCAAGGGTGCGCTACTTCAAATTTAAGCGGAGCGGGGAAAACCCTAGTCGGTGTCCGAAATACTCCGCATATATGTAAGGTGGACATGCATAACTATCAACGCGTGACATGATGCGAGATGCAAACAGATCAATGGATGGCATATTCATGTTCAGTGCATTTTTCTGATCAATTTTCATATACAACACTTTTAATTTCGAGTTACCAACTAAAAGTTATTAACAGATTAGTTTTTAGTTATTTAAAATAGGAAACAGATTTATTTTTAAAAGGAAAAGGGTCCAGTTTTAATTTCTGAAAAGGGGGAAGGACCCCGGGTTGATTACAAAACATGGCAGGGGGTTATCGTTAAAAGGAACAGAGGGAGGGCTGCGGGTTAAAAAGAAAAGGATGCAGGGGGTCATGTGCAAAACTGGAGTAGATCTGGATCTGGCAGGCTTCTCACCGTGGTGCTGGCTAGCCTCAGAGACTGACGGAGAGGGCCCATGCGGTGACGTGCCTGCCAGCGTGGCCGCTGATGTGGCAACCATGTCTACGCGCCCAGAAGGTGTTTGACGAAGGGATGCCGCTCGCGTTCCCGGAGACGGTGGTCACCGCGGGTAGACGAGCGCGGCGCGGCCGATTAAGGGCTCCCCAGGAAGAGCGGGGGCGTGCACCAGGTGCGCCTCGCCGGCGCGGTCCAGGAGAAGGTGGTGGCGTCTTTGGGGAGGCGCCGGAGGAGCGCCGGCGGCGAAGATCTGCGGCGGAAGGAACTGATCACCGAGGGAAAAACGATTGAGGAAGCAAGGGAGAGAGTGGAGAGGATCAGGAGACGCGCGACCTCACCGTGAGCACGATGACGTGGTCGAAGAAGACGGGGAGAGCTCGCAGTGGCCGGAATCGACGGTTTTCGCTGCCAGTGCTGAGAAAGAACGGGGCGTTGGCGTCGATGTAGAGCGCCCCCGGCTCGAATTTCTTCCACCAGAAGCTGCGCGACGGTGAGGCGCGTCGAACGACGGCGACGACGCGGCTTGGGATGGTCGGAGTTGGCCTGGCGGCGGTGAATTGATGCCGGGGAAAACCCTCTCCTTCGCGTTGCTTCTTTCGTGCAGAGGAAGAAAAAGTGGGGAAGGGAGAGGATGTGGGGAGGCTCGGTCTGCAGTAGATGATAAGGAGGAGCAGGTGGGGGAGGAAGGACCACACGCGGTGGTTGAGCTCACGCAGGGTGTGTGACCTCTCCTGTCATTGTCCAGAGACGAAGAAAGGGGTTGAAAAGGAGGCCTAGCTGGCGAAGGGGTACGCGGGCTGAGGAGCAGATGGGCCTGCTCGGGCTGATGCTGGGTGGAGCAAGGCTGAAAGAAAGAGAAAGGGAGAAGAGAGGGGAGGTGGGCCGCCGGATGGTTGGGGAGGAAAGAGGAAAGGAGAGAGGGATGGGCCAGGGAGGAGAGAGGCCCAAGGGAGAGAGGGGGGTTTTTCTTTACTGATTTTATTTTATTTCTTTTTCTGTTTTTGTTTAAAACCATCTGATTTCAAAACCCCATTTGAATTGAAAAGAGGATGAGGTGAGCCAAAATAGTTTCCCAACATATTAATTTATTTGTAATCAAAACAAACCACAATTTAATTCCAAAATAATTGTTGAACAACTTAATTATAAAATAGGGAATATATGAGGGGGTTTAGGGTTTATTCAAAATAAAGGACAAGGGAGGTTTTACAAAAAAAATAATTTTATTTGTTAAAAACATGGATGAGATGATGCATATGCCATGATGATGCACAAAAGGAAAACACAAACCAAATCTAATATGGAATACTACCCGGGGCCGTTACACGGCGCCAATTGACAAGGTTCTAACTTGTCAATGCCTACAGATTGTAGACTAGGGTTTCGCAGAAAGTAGAGGGCAAGTAGATCTTGAAGGTTTCATCCGAAAAAGTGCTCGACTGCTAAAAACTAGGGTTTGTGTTGACAAAGATTCGATCCCTTCTTTCTCTCTCGGTTCCCCCTTATATAGGAGGTGGAGCCGAGGCTTTCGTATCGTACAAGTTACAAATAACGAGAGACTCTTTGAGTCCGTCCCGTACAATTACAAATCTCTTTATTCCTAATCTATCTATATCTTCCATACCGATGTTTTATTGGGCCTCCGGACTTTGTAATCTTTGGGTCGTGGGCCTTCAGTTATCCCCGGGTACCTTATTCGGCAGGCCCATTCGGGATGCCTATGTCAGTACTGTACCATTGTCTTTTGTGCAATGGCTAGCAGATCATGTTGAAATAAATAATGAAGGATTTTCTTTTCAGCAGAAATTTATTCCAATCAGTTCAAAATCATTTTCCCATGTACTTGGTGTTCCAGCTATAGGGGTTCCTCTCCCTCATGAGTCCAAGTTCACGACAACTGAATTCCTGCAGTTATTTGGATTAACAGAAATGCCAACCATCAAGTTCTTTCGCGATAAGATAAAGAAAGGGCAAGAGAAGGTTGAGTTCATAAGGTGCTTCATGATTGTAGCTCTTTCATCTTTTTACTGTCCAACCTCAATTCCGAAGCCAAGCATAGCTTATCTTGGTGCCCTTATGAATATTGACAACATCAAGAGTTACAACTGGGCTAAATTCTTTCAAGAGTGGACTTTATGGTAGATCAAGAAGTACCAGAACTCTACATCAACCTTAGTTGTATGCAACTACTACATCGCGGTTAGTCTCTTATCTTCTACTTGTATTATCTATCTTAATTTCTTGATTTTAAGTTTTTCTTCAATTTCTAACTTATGTAAATTTGCCTTTCTGAGGTTCGCTATCTTGATTTCTTAGACTTTGGATCTGTCCAAATTCAATCTTCCCTCCCAAGAATATCAGTGTGGAAAGGATATATGATCAAAGAATGTATCAAGTTGTACATGGATGACGACAACTTTTATGGCAAGCTAGAAGTAAGTAATAGTAAAAAAAATTATACTATTTTATATTTCATTCAAATACCTGCATCCAAATTTACATTAGTTACTTGTAATTCAATGTTTAATTTTTTCCAAAATGACCATTTCATATACATATACAAATACGTATGTTTGCAAATAATAGTCTTGCTTCTCGCATTTTAGCTTTTCTTTGTGCGGTCATCCTTTTGTCTACAAAGATGATCTTCATTTACTGCTTTGCTTATTAATTTCTTATCAAATTCATGTATTTTTTGTGGTATAAATGTGAGAATATTAACCTATCATTACCTTCTCTAGTTTTTCAAAAAGATCAAAGATATTAAGGATACATGTTATGGACAAGCTGCGTTGGACAATGCTGCTCACAATCTCTATTGAGAATTTTAGATTGTCTCTTACTTCTTTTCATCAGTCCATTTTGGGAGATAAGGTTACTCTTTGTTCTCCTCTTTTCTAGTAGTTCTTCTCTCTGACATGCATTTTATCAATTGATTGTTTTGATGCACTTACATTTTTCTGTTGTGTATTTGAAGCAGATTAAAGACAGTATCTCCTCACTGTTTAAAGACTTTGATGTTAATGAAACACACTCAATTTGTTGCAAATTTCAAGGTATGCTCATAAATGTACTACAATGCCTAGTAGAAAATAACTTCATATGTTCACAAAGCATAGAGAAACTGAATTGCTCTTCACAAGATGAGAACATATCAGGTGGTACTAATATGGAGTTTGGTGACACTTTGAAATTGCCCTCAACTGATACAAGCAAAAACCTGGAAGGAAACCAAGGTTGGTTTTGTAAATTGATTTCACCTTATTTCTTTTATTTTTATTTTTATCCTGGTAAATAAGTCTTATTTTTAATTACTGATTTTATTCCTAATCGTTTATTTTCTCTCAGTTTTTTCTATCACAGGGAACTCAATTAGATGTTTTGGCAGCCAACATTCTAACAATTTAGCAAATGCCACTAATCTCAACAAGCATCACCAAGAACAACTACCAGGGAGCAAGCAACTTCAAAAAGATCCAATGATTACATCAACAGATCCTGTTGGTTAACTTGTATACCACTATATGTCTATTTTCAAATATTTTCTTTCTAGCAGCTTTTTTTCATATGTTCTCCTTTCTAAATAAATGAATACAGATAATTGCACGACTTGTAGAGCCTGGAAATATTGTCAAAACTCATGATGAACCTATGCACGATGTTAATAGTGCATTGTGTAACCTACAAATAAAAGATAGATAGCTCCCACAACACACCGGAAAGGTAAAAAAGAACATCTCTTTTTAGTTCTTTCTGAATAATTCTTATGTTCCTATCTTATGTTGATTTTTTCTTTATTATCTTAAGGATGAAAGGAAAGAAAAAATTCTTGCCAAAGAATCATATGGTTATAGCACTAGCTTAGACCACATGTTGAACAATGAAAAAGAAGCCCTATGTTTGAATTGTGATGCCCACAAATCCAGGGGTATTTTTCATCCGACAAACCATCGCTTTTTCCCCCATGGATCTTTCTTGTCACTCCTCTAACCTGATTAGTTCTATCTTTTTTACATTTTCTTTCCAGTTCACACAGATCATGACTTATTAGGCAAGAAGAAAGAAGCGGAAAAACATATCAACTCAGAATTTACCACTCCACAAAAACTTCATGCAATATTTACAGGAATCAATAACATGGGTAAGAAGTTGCATGAAGTTTCTCCCATTTTTCTAAGCAAGAAAGTATTTGGATATTTCTGTTCAATTTGCCCATATTGTGTACTTGATTGAATTTGACCACATTTTTCCCAAATATTTCTATCTAACTATTTATTTTTTGTTTTTCAAAAGGAAAAGCAAAATCAGCCACAATGATAGACAATTCATCTGGTCGCAAGAGCAGTTCCATTCAATGTGGTCAAAGAACACATAATTCTGAAAACCAGTTATCATTGAGAGATTCGTAGCATAGAAATCAAAAAAAAAATTCCTACCGCAAGAACGAAAACACAAGCCAAGATCTAATCTAGTAGACGGTAGCAACGAGAAGATCAAGAGACTAACCCTCGAAGATCGCAAAGCTTAACGAGATTAGATCTCGTGGTGGATGTAGTCGATCACTTGCCGCTTGCAAAAGCGCGTAGAAGATCTTGACGGTGCCACAATCGGGCAGCACCTCCGTACTCGGTCACACGTTCGGTGTTGATGAAGGCGTCCTCCTCCCCGTTCCAGCGGGCAGCGGAAGTAGTAGATCCTCCTCGGAATCTTGGTAGCACGACGGCGTGGTGGCGGTGGTGGTGGAGAACTCCGGCAGGGCTTCGCCTATGCGCTGCGGGAGTATTATGTGGAGGAGGAGAGGCTGGGGTTTGGGGAGAGGGGGGTGTTGGGCGCCGGCCTCAAAGGGGTGCGGCCAAGGGTGGCTAGGTGTGGCCGGCCCCCTCCCCTTGCTCCTCATTATATAGGTGGAAATCCCCAAGAGTTGGAATCCAAGTCTTCGAATAAGACCCGAAACCAATACTTGCCATATGGACGAAACCTACCCAAGGTGGGACTCCTACTCAAGATGGGACTCCTACTCAAGGTGGGACTCCCACCCTTTCCTTGGGGGGGGGGGGGTGTGGTCGGCCACCTTGGTGGAGTCCACCTGGGACTCCTCCCCCTTAGGGTTGGCCGGCCATGCAAGGTGGAGTCCCTCCGGGACTCCACTTTCCATGGTGATTTCTTCCGGACTTTTCTAGAACCTTCTAGAACCTTCCATAAATGCACCGGATCATTTCCAAACTTCGAAAGTGACTTCCTATATATGAATCTTATTCTCCGGACCATTCCGGACCTCCTCGTGATGTCCTGGATCCCATCCGAGACTCCGAACAAAACTTCGAACTCCATTCCATATTCCATATCTACTGAAACGACATCAAACCTTAAGTGTGTCACCCTACGGTTCGTGAACTATGCAGACATGGTTGAGACTTCTCTCCGACCAATAACCAATAGCGGGATCTGGAGATCCATAATGGATCCCACATATTCAACGATGACTTAGTGATCGAATGAACCATTTACATACGATACCGATTCCCTTTGTCACGTGATATTTTACTTGTCCGAGGTTTGATCATCGGTATCTCTATACCTTGTTCAACCTCGTCTCCAACAAGTACTCTTTACTCGTACCGTGGTATGTGATCTCTTATGAACCATTCATATGCTTGCAAGCTAATTAGATGACATTCCACCGAGAGGGCCCAGAGTATATCTATCCGTCATCGGGATGGACAAATCCCACTGTTGATCCATATGCCTCAACTCATACTTTCCGAATACCTAATCCCACCTTTATAACCACCCATTTACGCAGTGGCGTTTGATGTAATCAAAGTACCCTTCTGGCATAAGTGATTTACATGATCTCATAGTCAAAGGACTAGGTAACTATGTATAGAAAGCTTATAGCAAATGAACTTAATGACGTGATCTTATGCTACGCTTAATTGGGTGTGTCCATTACATCATTCACATAATGACATAACCTTGTTATTAATAACATCCAATGTTCATGATCATGAAACTATGATCATCTATTAATCAACAAGCTAGTTATACAAGAGGCTTACTAGGGACTCCTTGTTGTTTACATAACACACATGTATCAATGTTTCGGTTAATACAATTATAGCATGGTATATAAACATTTATCATAAACACAAAGATATATAATAACCACTTTATTATTGCCTCATTCAGATCAGTGTGTACTTTGCAAATCTTTACTTCACCATCTTCGATGTACTCGCGAATCGAATGAAAGCGCAGCTTGATATGCTTGGTTCGGTGACCTTGGTTCTTGTGCATTGGCGATGGCACCCATGTTGTCACAATAAATGACTAGTGGGTCCAATGCACTAGGAAACACACCAAGCTCAACAATGAACCTCTTCATCCATACCGCTTCCGATGAAGCCTCCGAAGCCGCTATGTATTCCGATTATGTTGAAGACTTCGCCACCGTGCATCGCTTGAGCTGCACCGACTGCTGCAGCACCATTCAATATAAACACGTACCCAGACTGAGACTTAGAGTCATCAGGATCAGTGTTCCAACCACTACAAGAAAAGTTCTGATAGACAACGTCTCAAAATCGTCCGCTAAGGGGTATT